>NC_142484.1:21725606-22028636 GCF_049115385.1 Moschus berezovskii | reverse complement strand
CTTCTTCCTTGTTTTTGTTATTTCAGAAAGTCACATGTTGGCTGTAATGGCATATGATCGCTATGTTGCCATCTGTAACCCCTTGCTTTACAAAGTCACCATGTCTTACCAGCTCTGTTCTTGCATGGTACTCGGGGTTTATATCATGGGCTTGACTGGTGCCACAGCTCACACAGGCTGCATGCTGAGAGTGCTTTTCTGCAAGGCTAATGTGATCAACCATTACCTCTGTGATCTTTTTCCTCTGCTGGAGCTCTCCTGCTCCAGTACTTACATCAATGAGGTGGTAGTTTTGTGTTTCAGTGCATTTAATATCCTCACCCCAATTCTGACCATCCTTGGCTCCTACATCTTCATCATCTCCAGCATCCTCCACATTCGTTCCACGGAGGGCAGGTCCAAAGCCTTCAGCACATGCAGCTCCCACATCTCAGCTGTTGCTATTTTCTATGGCTCTGCAGCCTTCATGTACCTGCAGCCATCGTCAGTCAGCTCCATGGACCACGGGAAAGTGTCCTCTGTGTTTTATACCATCATTGTGCCCATGCTGAATCCCCTGATCTACAGCCTCAGGAATAAAGATGTCAAAATTGCCTTCAATAAAATCCTTGAAAAAAGAAGTTTCCTGTGAAAATGAGTGTTTTGCCTTGGCAAAAATTTATAATTTCTTGAGAAAGTTTGGTAAGAAAACAGTCCAGACACAGGAATGTGTGTCTACAAGTAATGAGACGGTTTCTACTATTAATTCTTGATTTTGGGGGATGAAAGTGGCAGGGAGAGGACTGGATTCATAGTGTTAGCATATGGAGAGCAGCACTGTTTGAGGATGTGCCAGCATCCACATGTCCATAAAACTCTGTATTACCTCTTAACATTAATACAATATTCAAATGCCTTCATGTGGATTATTACAAGCATGGGATATGGAACTTTTTAGCCAAGACTTATTCATCTTAAAAAATTTTTTTTTTTAATTTTAAATTTTTATTTTTTTGGCCGTCCTGTGACTTGCAGGATCTTAGTTTCCCCAACCAAGAAGTAGACTTAGGTCCACGACGTTGAAAATGCTGAGTCCTAACCATAGGACTGCCAGGGAAATCCCAAATTTATTTATCTTAATTCAAGGAATAAATCCATCTGATCATTATCCTTTGATTTTCTCAATATGTTGTGAGAAAACATATTGCTGTTTACTAGTAAGACAAATGTCTCTGAAAGTGTGATCTCTATAATAAACAATGTTTAGCGATTTGGAATCTATTAAATTCAAACTTTAATTGTTAGTTTGTGCACAGAAATGTATTAAGAGGTACAAGGGCATACGATGGGTGATAAGACATAATTCCTATGTCATAGGACACACATATGCTCCACACTATAGTGGAAGAGATTGACAATAATAAACAGCACTGAAGAATTATGTCTATTTTGACTTATATCTTTATGCAGCATTCCTTACTCCACTGTTCTGAGATAATTCTGCCACCTCCATTTCCCTGACAATCCTGTACTCATTTTCTCTTCTCTCTAAAAAATATATCTTTTTTTTGCCATTCACATTATAGAATCAGAAGTGACATTCTTTTATTATTACAACCATATGGATCATTCATTCACATAGAAGTTTAAAATTGAAAAAATACTTTTTGATTAATGCTAAGTACCTGTCTTATCCCCAAAGTATCTATCATGGAAAAGAAACTGAATTATTTTGATGAAGAAAAGGAGATATTTAAGCAATAAATTCCCTCTTTACCCTTTGACTCATCATGAGCTGTTATACCTGGCAAAAATCCCTGGTGGCTTAGATGGTAAAGAGTCTGCCTGCCAATGAGAGATGCAGGTTCAATCCCTGGGTCTGGAAGATCCCCTGGAGGAGGAAATGGCAACCCATTCCAGTATTCTTGCCTGGAAAAGTCCATGGACAGAGGAGCAAAGTGGGCTACAGTCCATTGGGTTACAAAGAGTCAGAGCTGACTGAATGACTAACACTTTTTTTTCTTTTCAAACTGTGTTTTAAACATCATCTGTCTCATCTAAAAATGCTAAAACAGTGTTTTTTTTTAAGTCACCTGGCCTTCAAGCATGTAATAGTAACTCTTCTGTGAGATATCACCCTTTATCTTATCTCATAAAACCTAAATTCATAATGTGTGAGGCAAGGTTATGCCTCTCCTGGAGAATTAGAGGAAAGTTTCTTTTTGACTTACTATGTACTAATCATTCCAAAAGTTCATACTCCACTTTTTAATCCATAAAAACTCTCTGTATACATGTATATCTATCCATATGTGTACATATGTGTATGTATATATATATCTATGTTTACATGTAATTGATATGAATATTATAATTATAAACCAATCTGCATTTTTATTGCTAGGATACACTTTATAAGGCTTTTGTGTGTAACAATAATTTTATTACTCTATGGATGAAACAAACAACATTGAATAAATTTTTTCATATGGATGCCTGAAAGATAGGAAGAAATATTTTGAGAATTTTTGTTTGTTTCTGAGCATTCATTGGTGTATTTCTGCTGCTCAATGCTCAGTCATGTCTGACTCTCTGTGACCCCATGGACTATAGCCCATCCAGCTCATCTGTCCATGGGATTCTCCAGGCAAGAATAGTGGAGTGGGTTGCCATTTCCTCCTCCAGGGGATCTTTCTGACTCAGGAATCAAAACTACATCTCGTACATCTCCTGCATTGGCAAGCAGATTCTCTAGCATTACCACCACCTGGGAAGCTCCATTTGTGTAATAAAACTAGCAAAAAGATTAAAGAAAGATAAAACATGTCTGTATTTACTCTAGTGATATGAGAACTGATAGTAGATATGGATTAAAATATTGGAATAGATAGCAGACAGATTCCAAAGTGGAGATGAAATTTTACCACAAAAATGAGAGGTAAAGGACTTTGAAAAAGAACTACTATAAATGAGACAAAAATTAACAAATTAACAAATATATAGGAATTTTTAGATACCAGTACAGAAGGGCACACACAATGTGGAAAATAACATGATACAATAAATATATTCTAACACTAGGCACTATGAGAAGCTTGGATAAAGCTCTCATTCAGAGTTTGTCTTTCATTAATTCTCATACAAGCATATATTAATTTCTAAAAAAATATACAGTTCCATATGTACAATTAGCATTTTCAAGGATGTCACAGGAGTGGATTTCAGAAAAGTACTTTTTGTCTTAGTCACAGTTCGGTGTGACTGTGCATTACACACAGAAAAGTACATACATACCATGGTACATAATCCTGAAAGTGACTCAGGACAGGTTCAGTGGCTCACTGGGGACATAAGCTGCTTTTCAATTGTTGCTCTGCTACAAGATCTAGCTTCCTTTGATCTTTTGGGCTCAGATAATAGCTCCAGATTCATCTTTCATCTCTACCTCTCAGCCATCAGAACTAAAGATAGGGAAGGAGAGAGAATGTCCCTTAACTTGAAGACAATCATATTTATTGTTCTAAATTCTGATAATTATTGATGAGCAGCATTTTCCTATGTGTTTATGGATTATTCTATTCTGGGTTTTACCCTTTTTCATAGCAATTTGAAAAATAACTTAAAATCAGATTAAAAATCTCATACCCAACAATAAATTAAAGCCTTTTAAAATTTGATTAGCCAATATTCAAAAACAGTTCAGTCAGTCAGCTGTGTCTGACTCTTTGCAACCCCATGGACTGCAGCACACCAAGCCTCCCTGTCCATCACCAACTCCCAGAGTTTACTCAAACTCATGTCCATTGAGTCGGTGATGCCATCCAATCATCTCATCCCTTTCTCCTCCTGCCTTCAATCTTTCCCAGCATCAGGGTCTTATCAAATGAGTCAGCTCTTCACATCAGGTGGCCAAAGTACTGGAGTTTGAGCTTCAACATCAGTCCTTCCAATGAACACTCAGGACAGATCTCATTTAGGATGGACTGGTTGGATCTCCTTGCAGTCCAAGGGACTCTCAAGAGTCTTCTCCAACACCACAGTTCAAAAGCATCAATTCTTCGGTGATCAGCTTTCTTCACAGTCCAACACTCAGATCCATACATGACTGCTGGAAAAACCATAGCCTTGACTAGATGGACCTCTGTTGGCAAAGTAATGTCTCTGCTTTTTAATATGCTATCTAGGTTGGTCATAACTTTCCTTCCAAGGAGTAAGTGTCTTTTAATTTCATGGCTGCAATCAGCATCCGCAGTGATTTTGGAGCCCCAAAAAATAAAGTCTGATACTGTTTCCACTGTTTCCCCATCTATTTCCCATGAAGTGATGGGACCAGATGCCATGATCTTAGTTTTCTGAATGTTGAACTTCAAGCCAACATTTTCACTCCCTTCTTTCACTTTCATCAAAAGACTCTTTAGTTCTTCTTTGCTTTCTGCCATAAGGGTGGTGTCATCTGCATACCTGAGGTGATTGGTATTTCTCCCAATAATCTTGATTCCAGCTTGTGCTTCATCCAGCCCAGCATTTGCATGATGTATTCTGCATATAAGTTAAATAAGCAGGATGACAATATACAGTCTTGATGTATGTTAATGCTCTTTTGTCCCATAATTCATAGAGTTGCCATTTCATGCTATGTTCTCTTTAAAACATCTCTTCTTTTCCCTCATACTATTGCTTTTTGATTGTGGATCTTTATAAATTCTTAGGTTATTCTAAATACTCAGTTATCTTCTGTCTTTTCCTAGTTTAAACCATCCTATTCATTATTGCCTTATCAATGTCCTTTAGATAGTGTGCTGTCTATTCACCTGATGTAACAAGTTGCAGTGTTTACTTATAGAATCCAAATATTGGACAAAATATGTAATATACCTTTGTTGGTTTTTACTAATTAAATTCTGTTCAACTCTTTGCAACCCCATGGATTGTAGCCTGCCAGCCTTCTCTGTCCATGGGCTTTCCCAGGCAGGAATACTGGAGTGGGTTACTATTTCCTTCTCCAGAGGATCTTTCCAGAGGATCTTCCCAATGTATTGGTAGATGCATGTCTCCTGCATTGGCAGGTGGATTCCTTACTGCTGAGCCTCCAGGGAAACCCATAAATATAACTACCTCCTTGTATTTTATTAAACATTCATTCAATATCAGATAATCATTTTCAAAGAACAATCATATTTATCATTTGACTTAATTTTCATCAGTCATGTGGGCTCATTTGCTTAGTCATATGTGACTCTTTGCAGCCCCATGGACTGTAGCCCACCAGGCTCCTCTGTTCATGGAATTTTCCAGGCGAGAATAGTGGGGTGAAGTGCCATTTTTACTTCTGGGGATCTTCCCAAACCTCATCTCTACCTCCTTCATTGGCAGGGCAATTCTTTACCCCTAGAGCCACCTGGGAAGCCAGTCCTATAAAAGAGGGGAGATGGCTACAATCACAACTCCTCTCATAGGCATGATTCCTAGTCCAGTGCTCTTCCCAACAAGCACAAATGGATTAATGGTGGACAAATACTAAGGGTCCTTGTGGATAGATCCTTGAACTACTGGGACTTAGGCTCCTAAATAAAACATTGACTAAGTGACAGGAAATGGTCTCACTAGAGAAAAAAAAACCTATACAGACCCACAAAAAAAAGGTCATATTTCACTTGATATGATCATTCTACCAGGCTTGAAAAAAGTAAATAGTAGACAGTTCATGAATCGTGTGTGGATCACTGTAAGATGTCACCCTTTTGTGTGTGTGTGTGTGAAGGGAGTTACTATATGTTTTTTTAAATAGGGAAGTGACACAGTTTTGAATGTCAATAATATCATTTTTATTTATTTTTTATTTTTTTCATTTTTTATACATTTATTTTTATTTATTTTGCTTTTTTAAATTTTTTTAATTTTTATTTATTCATTTATTTTTTTGTTTCACATATGACAACATACATGTTCAGATTGTGTACAGGACGGATGGAAAAACAAGGCTGAATTCAAGGAAACCAGTCAGCAGCCACCTTTTTTATTCTAAGCAAGATATTGCATGACTGTGATAGTGGAGATTTTTGAAAAACTGATTATTAAGACATGACAGAGTGAAGTGAGTTGAAGTTTCAAGAAACCATGAGGATAAATGCAAGAGCTTAGCTTCAGTTCAGTTCAGTTCAGTTGCTCAGTCGTGTCCGACTCTTTGCGACCCCATGAATCACAGCACGCCAGGCCTCCCTGTCCATCACCTCCCAGAGTTCACTCAAACTCATGTCCATCGAGTCGGTGACCCCAGCTAGCTGGAAATAAACCTCGCTGTGTGTCTTGCAAAAAAAATAATAAAATAAAAAAAAAATCAGAGATAAGAAAGATAATCCAGGAGAGCTCCCTGCAATGGAAGAAAGCTTTACTAATAGCTCTCCTCCATACTCGTATTCCCCCTAAGGAACAGGTTGGTATTACTCATTCAGTTCAGTTCAGTCACTCAGTCGTGTCCAACTCTTTGCGACCCCATGAATCACAGCACGCCAGGCCTCCCTGTCCATCACCAGCTCCCGGAGTTCACCCAAACTCACGTGCATCAAGTCGGTGATGCCATCCAGCCATCTCATTCTCTGTAGTCCCCGTCTCCTCCCACCCCCAATCCTTCCTAGCATCAGACTCTTTTCCAGTGAGTCAACTTGTCGCATGAGGTGGCCAAAGTATTGGAGTTTCAGCTTTAGCATCAGTCCTTCCAATGAACACCCAGGATTGATCTCCTTTAGAATGGACTGGTTGGATCTCCTTGCAGTCCAAGGGACTCTCAAGAGTCTTCTCCAACACCACAGTTCAAAAGCATCAATTCTTTGGCGATCAGCCTTCTTCACAGTCCAACTCTCACATCCATACATGACCATGGGAAAAACCATAGCCTTGACTAGACGGACCTTGGTTGGCAAAGTAATGTTTCTGCTTTTTAATATACTATCTAGGCTGGTCATGACTTTCCTTCCAAGGAGTAAGCGGCTTACAATAGTAAATAAAAGAATTGATAACAGTGGAACTCTTACGATGAAGCTCACTAACTCTAGAATAGAAGCCATGGCAGAAATGGGTCACAAAATTCAGCGTAAAACTCAAAGTCTATGACTCTCTGTCTTTATCTTTGTGTCTGTGTTCTCACATATTTATATATACATGATAAATAAATGAATATATATATATTTTCTCCTGTCAATACATATACACTGATAGAATCGAAACAATAACTTCTATGAATTTCTAAATAATTTTTATGATCATGTAATAATTTATAAAGGCCAGTTTATATTCTTTCCATATCTGTCCTTACCCAAGCCCCGGCTCTCCTTCTCACTTCTTTTACTAAGCATAATGGAGTAACTTTCAATCACAGACTCCTTTCCTATAAGATATCACCCCAGAAACCTAGAACCCTTAATATCATCCCAGATCCTGTGGCCACTGCCATTCCAAACCCAAAAGAAGCTTTCTGATGTATGTACATGGAGTCCCTGCTTGAATCTGAAAGATTTATGGTGGGAAGGATTAAAAATAAGAGATCATATACAACCTTGTTTCTCAGAGTGTTCCATGTACTAGCAAGGTAAAAACTGAATGCTAGTAAAAACTGCATAATCTCAAGTGATATATGAGACTGGCTAAATCAGAATCCACATTTAAACAAGATCACCAGGTTATTCCTGTGCACACTAAAGTTTAATTGTTTTTAAAAATATATCTATTCCCAGACAAAACTTAAGGTTTTGAATCTAAGATTTTGAATCAATTGATATGTGGTACAACTTGGTTCGGTTCAGTTGAATTCAGTCACTCAGTTGTGTCTGACTATTTGAGACCCCGTGGACTGCAGCACGGTAGGCCTCCCTGTCCATCACCAACTCCCGGAGTTCACTCAAACTCATGTCCATTGAGTCAGTGATGCCATCCAACCATCTCATTCTCTGTTGTGCCCTTGCTGCTGCTGCTAAGTTGCTTCAGTCGTGTCCGACTCTGTGCGACCCCATAGACGGCAGCCCACCAGTATCCCCTGTCCCTGGGATTCTCCAGGCAGGAATACTGGAGTGGGTTGCCATTTCCTTCTCCAATGCATGAGAGTGAAAAGTGAAAATGAAGTCGCTCAGTCGTGTCCGACTCTTAGCAACCCCATGGACTGCAGCCTACCAGGCAAAAATACTGGAGTGGGGTGCCATTGCCTTCTCCGCATCCCTTTTTTATTGAGGTTTAAAAATATCCCTTGATGATTTAAAATATACAGCCATATTTGAGAAACACTATAAAAGTCAACTGTAAAGTCCTTCGAAAAGGACCAAGTAAACACATTTAACCATGTTTCGTAAGAACTTCCTGATATGTGTTTCCAGTTTAACTTACTTGACTCATGTTGCAATCCACGATTATTTCCAATTATTCCAGTTTTAGGGAAAAAATAAAAGTATACAAGAAAGAAGAAGGAACTTGAAACATAAGTCCCTAAAAAGAAAATATTTCACTAAATATACAGTTTAACAAGTAGAATTATTTTAAATGACTACCTGAAAAAAAAAGCCACATATTTGATGAATATTCTGAACTCTTACCCCACTACACCAAGTTCCAGTTTTATATAGATTTGACTTTTGAATCAATGATTTACATTAGTTATGTGTGCCTGCTAAGTCGCTTCAGTTGTATCTGACTTCGCAACCCCATAGACTGTAGCCCACCAAGCTCCTCTGTCCATGGGATCCTCCAGGCAAAAATACCTAAGTGGGTTGCGAAGCCCTCCTTCACGGGATCTTACCAACCCAGGGATTTAACCCATGTCTGTTACATCTCCTGCATTGGCAGGCATGTTCTTTTTCATTAGTGCCTGGGAAGCCCCATGTTACCTGTATATAAGACAAATTAAATATATATTTTTTGCAATGAATAAATATTTAATTTTTTTAACATTTCTAGCCTTATTAACCATAAGATGACTTGTCAGGGTATGTCCTGCTCCTCTAAAACCTGCTATTCACACTGTTGACACTGAAGGGAGAGCACTGACTAGGAGCTTATAAGAAATAGAATCTCAAATCCCCTTCAGACTTGCTGGATCAGGACCTGCACTAAAAAGAAAAAAGGCCTCAGGAGAACCTGTGAACTAATCTTTATCATGAATTGTTCAGGATTAACAAAGATTCCCTCTTGAAAGAAAAATTTTAACAGTTTGGGAAATGCCAACTGCAATTGCTTCTTTTCTCAAGAGCTTGATCCCTGAGAAATGGAAATCCCTGGAGGGTATTTGACTCTATTTTATTTATTGCCTTGAACATCTAAACCCAGGACAAACCTCCACAGTACAGCAGTCATAACTTCTCAGGGGACTGTCCTGAGGATGTTTGTTTCACTGAAGCTGTAAAAACACACACTGAAGACATAGAATTGGAGATGCTGACCTGTGATGCAGACCAGCTTCAAAAATGGCTCTGACACCAGGGCTGTGCCTGCTCTCCCAGCACTAAGGACAAAAGAATTCTGGGTTCAGATTACTCCCAACAAATCATTAATGCTATTTTCCTCTGAAAGCAGAATGCCAAAGTAAAGAAAAATTGATGTTTAGTTTTCCAGGAGTAAAAAAGGTAAGTGTTTTGATTTCATACTTGTGCTATAAGACTATTAATTCTGGAAGCAATCACCTTGGAAATTCAGGGCAATGTCTCATGATCTCTTCATTCATCCATATTATTATTCATTTATTCTTAAAATATTTTTTTAACTTGCTATGATGTGCTGGATGTGTGCTATTTACTTGGATGCAGAGGACAGTTTAGTCTGATTTGGCCCATCCTCTGGCTTACAGGTAGCACTAGTGGTAAAGAATTCACCTGCCAGTGCAGGAGACAAAAGAGGCATGGATTATATCCCTGACTTGGGAAGATCCCCTAGAGGAAAGCATGACATCACACTCCAGTATTCTTGCCTGGAGAATCCCATGGACAGAAAGCCTGGAGGGCTACTGTCTGTAGTGTCGCAAAGAGTTGAACACAACTGAGTCGACTTAGGACGCATGCACTGGCTTACAGTGCAGCTCAAATCTTAAAACTGGCTCAGAAATGAGTTTTCTGAGCATGCAGTAAGAAGGTCCAATCACTTAAAAGGAATTGGAGGTTCCCATTATGACAGCAAATATAAATGAAATTGAAAACGAAAAAATATTTACCAGAAAACAGAGATAAAGGAGGTTGGTAAGGCTATTATTTCATGTGAAAACAAGAGCAAATAAAATACAGATAGTTTGAGAGAATGTAACCCATCTCAGAAAATGAAAATTTTCTGAAGTGGGAAGTAAAGTTTCTAAACATAAACAGAACCAAATGTGAGCTGAGTCTGGCAAGAAGTAGGGTACATATTCACACTATCTTAAATGCGGCAGAGGAAATCTTTTCTCCACTGTCTCTGGAAGTGGATCAAATTCTGAAGTATTGTTGAGTGTATTCAGTCATTAAGTACCTCATTTATGTCTAAGAATTCAAATTGTTATAATATTTTCCTTTTATTTCACAAAATGTATATTTTTAGATCATTCTAATACTATACATGAATTCTACTTTTTTCTCTTTAGATTCTTTTGAGATATATGATGATACCTGCTAATTATGCCATTACCTTAAAATATTTTCCAAGTTCAATACTTTTTATTTGCTTTCCATTTTGTCAATGCTCCTCCTTAAAAAGAATACCCCCTGATAGTTGCTCAGTCATATCTGAATCTTTTGTGACCCCCATGGACTGTAGCCCACCAGGCTCCTCTGTCCACGGGATTTCCCAGGCAAGAATGCTGGACTGGGTTGCCATTTCCTTCTCCAGGGGTCTTTCCAACCCAGGGATAGATCCCAGGTCTCCTGCCTTCCAAGCAGTTTCTTTACTGTCTGAGTACCATGGAAGCCCTCAAATATTTTCCAAGTTCAATAGTTTTTATTTGCCTTCCATTTAGTCAGTGTTCCTCCTTAAAAAATGAATATCTATGACAAAGCCCATCTTTGCAGGAAACGATCCCTTGGTATCTCTAATTTTCTTGAAGAGATCTCTTGTCTTTCCTGTTCTGTTGTTTCCCTATATTTCTTTGCATTGATCACCGATGAAGGCTTTCTTATCTCTCCTTGCTATTCTTTGGAACTCTGCATTCAGATGCTTATATCTTTCCTTTTCTCCTTTGCTTTTCGCCTCTCTTCTTTTCACAGCTATTTGTAAGGCCTCCTCAGACAGCCATTTCACTCTTTTGCATTTCTTTTCCATGGGGATGGTCTTGGTCCCTGTCTCCTGTACAATGTCACGAACCTCTGTCCATAGTTCATCAGGCACTCTCCCAATCAGATTTAGTCCCTTAAATTTATTTCTCACTTCCACTATATAATCATAAGGGATTTGATTTAGGTCATACCTGAATGGTCTAGTGGTTTTCCCCACTTTCTTCAAGCTGGTTTTAGAAAAGGCAGAGGAACCAGAGATCAAATTGCCAACATCCGCTGGATCATGGAAAAAGCAAGAGAGTTCCAGAAAAACATCTATTTCTGCTTCATTGACTATGCCAAAGCCTTTGACTGTGTGGATCACAATAAACTGTGGAAAATTCTGAAAGAGATGGGAATACCAGACCATCTGACCTGCCTCTTGAGAAACCTATATGCAGGTCAAGGAGCAACAGTTAGAACTGGACATGGAACAACAGACTGGTTCCAAATAGGAAAAGGAGTACGTCAAGGTTGTATATTGTCATCCTGCTTATTTAAGTTATGTGCAGAGTACATCATGAGGAATGCTGGGCTGGAAGAAGCACAAGCTGGAATCAAGATTGTCAGCAGAAATATCAATAACTTCAGATATGCAGATGACACCACCCTTATGGCAGAAAGTGAAGAGGAACTCAAAAGCCTCTTGATGAAAGTGAAAGAGGAGAGTGAAAAGGTTGGCTTGAAGCTTAACATTCAGAAAACGAAGATCATGGCATCTGGTCCCATCACTTCATGGGAAATAGATGGGGAAACAGTGGAAACAGTGTCAGACTTTATTTTTTTGTGCTCCAAAATCACTGCGGATGCTGATTGCAGCCATGAAATTAAAAGACGCTTACTCTTTGGAAGGAAAATTATGACCAACCTAGATAGCATATTGAAAAGCAGAGACATTACTTTTGCCAACCAAGCTTCATCTAGTCAAGGCTATGGGTTTTCCAGCAGTCATGTATGGATGTGAGAATTGGACTATAAAGAAAGCTGATCACTGAAGAATTGATGCTTTTGAATTGTGGTGTTGGAGAAGACTCTTGAGAGTCCCTTGGACTTCAAGGAGATCCAACCAGTCCATTCTAAAGGAGATCAATCCTGGGTGTTCACTGGAAGGACTGATGCTAAAGCTGAAACTCCAATACTTTGGCCACCTCATGCCACGAGTTGACTCACTGGAAAAGACTCTGATGGTGGGAGGGATTGGGGGCAGGAGGAGACGGGGACGACAGAGAATGAGATGGCTGGATGGCATCACCGACTTGATGCACGTGAGTTTGGGTGAACTCCGGGAGCTGGTGATGGACAGGGAGGCCTGGCGTGCTGTGATTCATGGGGTCGCAAAGAGTTGGACACGGCTTAGCAACTGAACTGAACTTACTGAACTGATAACAAAACCCAGAACTACAGATGTAATTTAAGTGTAGCACAGTACTTCCTAATCTTATGGCATTCTCAGAATATGGTCTTCTTTATATGAGGTAACAGGTTAGGTGGACAAGACGATGTGGCCAGTGGTGACCACCTAGGAGTCTATGGATGTCACAGACTCAACCTGACTCCCTCATCGGTGAAGACCAAGACCTCGGTACTATTATAAGTTATTCGTGACATTTTAGTTCCACGGAAGATAAAAAAGAAAAATAAAAGCCATCTGACAATTTTCAGAATGGTAAATGGCTTGCAATTTCAGTTAAGTAGAACAAAAAGGAAAGAAAAAAATCTGAAAAACTGATAGATGTTCAATAATTTAACCTGCTATTAAAAACTTGACAATAAAGGACACCAGGGGCTTCCCTGATAGTTCAGTTGGTAAAGAATCCTGCAATGCAGGAGACCCTGGTTCAATTCCTGAGTTGGAAAGATACACTAGAAAAGGGACAGGTTACCCAATCCAGTATTCTTGCACTTCCCTTGTGACTCAGCTAGTAAAGAATCTGCCCACAATACAGGAGACCTGGGTTCGATCCCTGGGTTGGGAAGATCCCCTGGAGAAGGGAAAAGGCTACCCACACCAGTATTCTGGCCTATAGAATGACATGGACTGTACAGTCCATGGGGTAGCAAAGAGTCAGACACGACTGAGAGACTTTCATTTACTTTTCAAAGGACACCATAGGTCTAGATTGTGTCACTGGGAATACATCCAAACTTTTAAGGTACTTTTTATATTCCAAGAATAGAAAGAGAACAATCATTTTCTAAGTCTCTTATGAGGTCAAGAGGTTTTAAGAACAGTTCTAGCAAGAACATTACAATCAAGAAAAAATTAGAGATCCATCTTTCTTACGATTATGGAAATTTAATGGTAGCAATTTGAATCTACCCATACACACACATCCACATACATACACATCTTATGGCACACCGAGAAAGTGAATTTATTTTAGACATACACCAATATTTAAATTCTAAAATGAAATGTTTTCTGATAAAAATTTACTTTCAAACTTTCAACTTAGGGAGGAGGGAGGTGGGAGGGGGGTTCAGGAGGGGGAACTTATGTAAACCCGGGGCGAATTCATGTCAATGTATGGCAAAACCAACCAATATAATATTGTAAAATAATTTGCCTCCAATAAAATATAAATTAATTACAAAAAAAACCTTTCAACTTAATGTCTAGAATTTGTTTTAAATTTATTAATTTCTAAGACTTACCTCTATCACTTTTTTCTATCTACTCAATCATATCACCTGTACATAACAGATTTATTTCTTCCTTTCCAGTCCTTAGTTTATTCTGATTGCCTTATTGAATTTGTTTGTATGTTCAGTAAAATAATGAATAGGAATGGAGGCAGTAATTATCTTTGTCACTTTCACAGTGCTAGAGGACATTTTTCATGTCCCACTATTTAGTCTGTTGCTTGCTATGCCTGCTCTTTAAACAGATTTTAGAACTCACTATTTATTCTGCATTTTCTACAAGGTTATTATTACTATTGGATGTTGTTTCTTTTTCTATATTTTAGAAGGAAATCTGTAAAATTACTGTCATTCCTTTCTTAAATTGAAGAACAGTGAAAACATTTGAAATGGTATTATAGCTTGAATAATGAACCTGCATACAAATAATTTTGTGAAGTGCATACAAATAATTTTTTAAAAGTTCTATGTGCCCTTAAGAAGAAAACCTGTCATTTAATTGCTGCATGCAATGGAATTATGCATAAATTACACATTTATACACATTTACAAATCTTGTTGAGATTCTCCTTAATCCTTGCCAATTTTTGTTAGATTTTTGAATTAAATTAATATTATCAATTTATTTTAAAATGTATTTTGTATTTTATTTTAAAATTAATATTTTTTCACACTCATATCAAGGTACAACTTTATCAAGACTACTTAAAAAATTATGTACCCATTCTAAGAATAAATTTCACCTACAGGAGTTTTGATAGTTGCATACACTATGCACTGGTGAAAACAACATCTCAGTAATGACATGAAATGTTTTTATCATCCTAAAATCTTTTATCATGGCTTTTGCCAGTTATTCTCCCATGCCCCGTGCTGTCAGTTACTGATCTATTTTTATCTCTTCATAGATTAGTCTCCTTTTCTAGATCTTTATATAAATGGAAATATGCATCTTCTCTTCTATGCATATTGGCTCTTTTTACTCAAGATAATATTTTCGAGATTAATCTGCATGTATCTGTTATTTGTTGCATTTTATTGGTGAATGGTATTCTACTCTGTGTGCATATGTATCACAATTCATTTTAGCTGGTTGAATACTTGCCTTATTAGGTTTTTGGTTGTTAGTAACAAATACTCTATGCTCATTTTTGTACAAGTCTATTTTTAGGCACATGTCTATTTTTATCTTAGGTAAAACACCAAAGATTAGAGTTACTAAATTATGTGTTATCTTGACTTTATAAAAATGGTCAGTTTTCCAAATATGTTGGACAATTTTATACCTTTTTTAGCTATCTGTATTTGAGACCTCTGGTTGCCTCACATTGTGTCAAAACTTTGGGTTGTAAGTTTTCATTTCTGTTTCCTTTCTTCTCTCTTTTTTGGTAGATGTATAGTGTTTTTTCATTCATGTTTTAGTTTAGTTTTCATTTCCTTGATGAATAGTAATTTCCATATCTTTTTGTATGCTTATTAATGATTCTTTTATCTTCTGTGATAATATCTGTTTAAATAGTTTTCTTATTTTTAAATTTGCTTGATTGTCTTCATATTATTGTCTTTTCAATATTAATTTATATTTTCAGTAACAGTCTGTAGTCAGTGGCTTGCTTTTAATGTTCTAATAATACACTTTGAAGAACAATTTTTAATTTGGATATAACAGAATTGATCAATATTGTATAGCTAGCATGTGTTCTAATACATACTAACTATGCAATATTATAACTTAGTGTTTATAGTTTAAACTATACATTAGTGTTTTTTCCAGAAGTTTAATAGTTTAGCTTTTTTGCTTAGAATTAAGATTCATTTCAATTATATTTTTATTTAGCTATGAGGTAGAACATTTCAGATTTTGTTTCTTCTTTTTAATTTTTATTCAAGTGGAAATTATTTTGAATTTACTTTGATCCATAAACAGAAAAAAATAATCTGTTTATTATTTAATAGAATAGGAAACTGCATCTATGATTCTATATCCTCTAATTTTATGACTGTTTTATACCCTCTTAGTTAATGAAAGATAAAAAAGGCTTAAACATTAAAATTGATTTTTCTATGTATTTTGAAAGGTACAATTATCTCTTATTTTCAATTGATAGCTTATTGAAACAACAATTATTACCATTTTCAGAGTGTTAAATCTTGCTAATTAAATAATGAAGTTATTTTACTTTTCCAGGTTTATCAACTGTAAATGATGGGTTAGTAGAAGAACACATACAGTTGGACTTTAAGGCATATCCACTTAAGCACTATATTTCTTCTCTCAAGCAAGGACAGAGGCATTTGGACCACAAGCAGGCTAACAGTGAGACAATCCAGGTATCACATTTGCACAATGAATATTGTCTGGGTTATTTTAATTCAAGAACAATACTGAAAATCTGATGATTTTATGTAGAAACCCAAATTTTTGATTTTCAGAAAAATAACTCTGAAATCTAGTAATAATGTGTCTCTTTTCACTCCTGGCCGAAATCAGTTGCTGGTGAATAAAAGATTTTGCACTTATATAGGATTTGCTCTTTCTAGGTTGACGCTCAGTCAGCTTCTGTCATTTTTAATTGGTCTCCTAAGTTTTCAAGTCTGCAAACCACACTTTAGAAAAAAACATTTAAAGATAAATGAATGTTCGAACTAGGGAGTGTTCACTCAAAACCTAAACTGATAATCAACCAGAAGGCTGAAATACTTTTAAATTAGAATATTTAATACCTTTAATATAAAGGTGCAAAAACACTTAATTAAGTATTACTTAGGTAAACTTATCCAGAGTTAAAATTATTCACAGAAACCAAGAGAATATCAAATGATTAATTTTCTATGTAATTTACCATTAATAGGGGGCATAACAAAGTTATGAGTCCAAAAACTGTCCCTTACTCTCTCCCCTTCAGAAACTACCCAGAGAGAAATGGCTGCAGGAAATCACTCCTCAGTGACTGAGTTCATCCTCGCTGGGCTTACAGAACAGCCACGACTCCAGCTGCCCCTTTTCTTCCTCTTCCTAGGAATCTATGTGGTCACGGTGGTGGGGAACCTGGGCATGATCACACTGATAGGGCTCAGTTCTCACCTGCACACCCCCATGTACTATTTCCTCACAAATTTATCATACATTGACCTCTGTCATTCCACTGTTGTCACCCCCAAAATGCTTGTGAACTTTGTGACAAAGCAGAACATCATCTCCTATCCTGAATGCATGACTCAGTTGTATTTCTTCATTGTTTTTATTATTGCAGAGTGTCACATGTTGGCTGCAATGGCATATGACCGCTATGCTGCCATCTGTAACCCCTTACTTTACAATGTCACCATGTCTTATCACATCTGCTTCCGCCTCACAGTGGGAGTTTATATTTTGGCCGTCATTGGATCTACAATACATACAGGATTTATGTTGAGACTCTTTTTCTGCAAGAACAATGTGGTTAACCATTATTTCTGTGATCTCTTCCCACTCTTTGAGCTATCCTGTTCCAGCATTTATGTCAATGAATTATTGGTCATATTCTTGAGTGCATTTAACCTCCTGACTCCTGCCTTAACTATCCTTGCTTCCTACATTTTTATCCTCTTCAACATCCTCCAAATCCGCTCCAACAAGGGCCGGTCTAAAGCCTTCAGCACCTGCAGTTCCCACCTCTTAGGTGTTGCTATTTTCTATGGATCTGCATCATTCATGTATCTGCAGCCATCATCTGTGAGCTCCATGGACCAAGGGAAAGTGTCCTCTGTGTTTTATACCATCCTTGTGCCCATGCTGAATCCCTTGATCTATAGTCTGCGGAATAAAGATGTCAAATTTGCTCTGAGGAAAATTCTGGACAGTAGAAAACATTCATGAATTGAATCTGTATCGTTATGTCATAGTAATAATTTGACATGAGTTGGATTTAGTTATTCAAATATTTATAGTTTCAGTGACACTTCCCCATATAACTCATCTCCAACGTTCTCTCCCTGGACACTTCTTCAAAGGTATATTACAAAGACTATGTATGGAGAAATGGAAGAATAAAATAAAATGTTTTTGAGGATTAACAGAGCCTTTGTTTCAATGAACTACAATAAACAAGAACTACAGCAATGATGATGATGATGAAGAAAATTATAGTAATATATTTTATTATGCCTTTATTTGTAGAGATGTGGAAGGACCTACAATCTGTCATATAGAGTGAAGTAAGGCAGAAAGAGAAAAACAGATACCATTTGTTGTAAAGGAAAAACTAACATTGTAAAGCAATTATACTTCAATAAAAATAACAAGTAATGAAAGATTTATAAAATATAAACACTATGTCCTATCTACGAATGGGTAACTATTTACCATATTCCCTCATGGCAAGCTCTAGTATACCTGAAGCTTATTTCACTTGAGTAAATGATTGAGTTTTTTGACAGTTTCAATGTGGAAAAATGATTGAGAAGCACTGTGTCACCCAATTGTAAATCTTTTAAAAATAATTGAATCTAATACATTTAATCATATTTTATAAGTGCTCCCTAATGTGAATTTCCAATTTATCTTACATCATGTTAAAATCTAAGACTGCTTCCAGTTATTCCAGCTTTGGAAAAAAAGCAAAAGTATATAAAAAAAGAAGGATTATGAAATATAATTGCCTAATAACAAACTATTTCATTAAATATACAATTTAACAAGTAAAATTATTAGTTATATTATTATTATTAGTGAAATTATAATAATAATAAAATTATTATTTTTATTAAAAAATACCAAATACCACATCAATATTCTGAATTCTTGCCCCATGACTCTAAAATTCAATTATATGTATATTTCATTTTTAATCAATTATTTATATCACCTATTCTATAAAAATTAAATGTATTTACTACATGAAAAATTATTTTAATTCATTATTTAAAATTTCTGGCTTTATTAACAGTAAGATAAATTGTCAGAATATGTCCTGATACTCTAAATCTGCTATTCACAGTCTGGACTATGAATCCACAGCATTGGTAGGAGCTTTTAAGAAATGCAGAATTTCAGATCCAACTTAGACTGGCTGGATCAGGATCTGCATTTTAACAAAATCCTTAGGAGATCCTGTGAACAAATCTTTATCACTAATTGGTAAGTTCAGGTTGACAAATAATACCTTTTGAAAGAAAATGTTGGATAACTGGGGACACATCACCTGCAATTGCCTCCTTTCTCAAGAGCCAGTCTCTTGAGAAATGAAAATCCTTGGGGAGTATTTGACTCCATGTAATTTATTGTCTGGTATATCTAAATCCAGTACAAAGCTTCATAGTACAGTGATCACAAGAGCTCAGGGGAGAACTGAGAAAGGTCAGAATATTTGCTACCCTGAAGCTGAAGAAACAACACTGAAGACTTAGAATTCGAGATGCTGATCTGTGATGCAGAACAGCTTCAAAAGTGACTCTTGAGACCAAGGCTTGCAGACCTGCTCTCCCAGCATTAAAGACAGCAGAATGCCTACCTATCACTTCCCACACTAACACTAGTGCTATTCTTCTCTGAGAGCACATTGTGAAATAGGTTTGGCATTGACATTTCCAAGAACAAAGAAAGGTGAGTGAGTGTGTTAATTTTGTACTTGGTATTTGAGACTTCAATTATGAAAGTAATAATCGTTGGCATTCAGGCAAATATTCCACATCTTCATTCATATAATTATCAATTTATTCATAAACCATGTTTATAAACTTGCTATGATGTGACAGATGTGGGCTATTTTCTTGGATATAGTGGAGACTAAGTCAGATTTGTTCAGCATTTGATTTATAGTGCAGCTGGAGTCTGAAAATGTGCTGTTTAGAAATGGAAGATTCTTGAGCATGTAGTAAGAAAGTCGAATCAATTAGAAGGAGTCTGAGGTTTTCATGATGATAATGTGCTTTTCTGGTGGCTCAGGAGGTAAAGAATCTGCATACAATGCAGAAGACCTGGGATTAATACCTGGGTTGGGAAGATGCCCTGGAGAAGAGAATGGCGACCCACTCAAGCATTCTTGCCTGGAGAATCCCATGGACAGAAGAGCCTGGTGGGCTATAGTCCACGGGGTCACAATGAGTCAGACATGACTGAGCAGCTAACACTACTACTGCTATGATGACATTAGTTGTAAATGAGATTAGCAAAGAAAAACTGTTTAGCAGATAGTAGAGATGAATGGGGTGGTAAGACTTATTTCATGTGAAAACATGAGCAAGTAAAAATCTAGACAAATTGAGAGAATTTGACTTATTCCAAAAAATGAATATTTTCTGAATTTGAATGTAAGTTTCTGAAACTGGAAGGAATCAGATGTGAACTGAATCTGTATGAGTGCATTCAGTGATTAAGAATAGACATTTCTAAAAAAAAAAGAATAGACATTTCTAAGAATTCAAAGGTTTAGAATATTTTCCTTGTATTCTTAGATCTTTCAAATGCCATCCATAAAATGTCATTGTCTCTTTAGAGTCCCTTGAGATGTATGATGAAATCTGTTAATTATCCCAACACCCTCAAATATTTTTCAAGTTTTATACAGTCTTTATTTGCCTTTTATCTTGTCTCAATATCTCAAGATATTGAGAATATTTTAAAGATATTCTCTTTAAAAAGAATACCCATAACTAGACTCCAAACTCCAGAAATAATTAAAGTGTAGCACAGTGCTTCCTAACCTAATTGTACACATAGAAAATGGTAATATTTGTGTGAAATGACAGGTTAAGTGAATCAGGCTGCATGTGACTAGTGGTGATCAGTTTAACATATGAGGAAGTATTGGTTCATTCACACTTCCTCATATTTGTGGCTTTGTAGTTCCATGGAACTAGTATTAGAAAATAATATTGTTGGATATGCTACTGATCATACTCTAGGTATTGTGTTTCTCCAAGTGCAATCTGAAACTAATATCATTATTAACCACTTACTCTGTGGGTTTTATTGAGTTAAAAGATAATTGATTTCTTAGTCTTTTCAAGTGAATGGCACCCAAAGCTATGTCCAGTATACAAAGAATTAGGTTTTTTAAAATATAAATTTCAAACATAAATACTCTTTGCTTTACTAAATTTCAATTTGCTTGTTTCAACTGTTTTCAGTGTCTCTACTCATTTTCCCAGTTGCTGTCACCCTCAGGGTTTAGGTTGTACAAACTTGGAAGGTTTTGCTGACCACAGAGTGTGCACTAAACCAGGGGGCATTGGCAATCTTCGAGCCCAAACTTCACTGAGAAAAGAAAAATTTGAGAGAAAGAGAGTTTCTGCTCTTTTCTAATTGTACTCCTTCCTATTCCCATTAAAACTCAAATAAGCTAAAGGCCAGTAAGAAGTATCTTTGTCATTTTTAATGTTCAGTGATTTCATCTTATATTCTGATAAATGACTTAAACCCTACATAAACGGGGTTTATGTCATTGCTATATACCCCTAATTCTTACATTAGGTGTATAAGCTTGACCTTGGATCAGGACTAATAAATAACAGAAGATATTTTGAAACAAAAATTACAAAATATTCATTTCCCTAGCTCTGAATCCATTAGGAGACCTGCTCAAATTTGCATGCCTCTCTGAGTCTTCACTCCAATTTTATTTTCATATTATGCTTCTTTATAATGAATATTAGATCTCCTTAATATGAAGTGTTGAATTTCATGAGGTTAGTAACTGTGTTTTTGCAATTTTTATACTCTAAATTTCATTTTGTAGTAAAGTGCTGTTTCAGCACGTTTTGCTAAATTATTGAAGAAAGAAAGAAGGAAGGAGGTAGGGGAAGAAGGATGAAAAGGAGGAAAGGGAAGAAAGGAGTAAAACAAAAAGATAAAAGGAAAAGAAAGAAGAAAAAAAATTTCTCAAGTTCTCCACCTAAAACACGCTGTTACATGAACTTTGTGTCACCCAGTAGTTCCCCAAACTGGTTAATTATCAGAATTACATTGGCAGCTTTGTTGGCTTGTTTGTTTTATATTATTCTGATTATCAGATGTTAATATCTTTAAAATCTCCCAAGATTCTAAAAACTTTTAAGAACATTTTTAAAGATAAAGAGCAACTAATAGAAAGATTTTTTAAAAATACAAGCATCAAATATTAGACTAAAAAGGAGGCAGTGTTAATGATTTAACTAAAGTTCAGTTCAGTTCAGTTGCTCAGTCATGTCCGACTCTTTGTGACCCCATGGACTGCAGCATGCCAGGCCTCCCTGTCCATCACCAACTCCCGGAGTTTATTCAAACTCATGTCCATTGAGTCGGTGATGCCATCCAGTCATCTCATCCTCTGTTGTCCCCTTCTCCTCCAGCCTTCAATCTTTACCAGCATCAGGGTCTTTTCCAATGAGACAGTTCTTCGCATCAGGTAGCCAAAGTATTGGAGTTTCAGTTTCAGCATCAGTCCTTCCAATGAATATTCAGGACTGATTTCCTTTAGGATTGACTGGTTGGATCTCCTTGCAGTCCAAGGGACTCTCAAGAGTCTTCTCCAACACCACAGTTTAAAAGCATCAATTCTTCAGCACTCAGCTTTCTTTACAGTGCAGCACTCACATCCATACATGACTACTGGAAAAACCGTAACTTTGAATAGATGGACCTCTGTTGGCAAAGACATGTCTCTACATTTTAATATGCTGTCTAGGTTGGCCATAACTTTTCTTCCAAGGAGCAAGTGTCTTTTAATTTCATGACTGCAGTCACCATTGCAGTGATTTTCAGTTCAGTTGAGTTCAGTTGCTCAGTCGGGTCCGACTCTTTGCGACCCCATGAATCACAGCATGCCAGGCCTCCCTGTCCATCACCAACTCCCGGAGTTCACTCAACCTCATGTCTTTTGAGTCGGTGATGCCATCCAGCAATCTCATTCTCTGTCGTCCCCTTCTCTTCCCACCCCCAATCCCTCCCAGCATCAGAGTCTTTTCCAGTGAGTCAACTCATCGCATGAGGTGGCCAAAGTATTGGAGTTTCAGCTTTAGCATCAGTCCTTCCAATGAACACCCAGGACTGATCTCCTTTAGAATGGACTGGTTGGATCTCCTTGCAGTCCAAGGGACTCTCAAGAGTCTTCTCCAACACCACAGTTCAAAAGCATCAGTTCTTCTACGATCAGCTTTCTTCACAGTCCAACTCTCACATCCATACACGACTGCTGGAAAAACCATAGCCTTGACTAGATGGACCTTTGTTGGCAAAGTAATGTCTCTGCTTTTTAATATATTATCTAGGTTGGCCATAACTTTCCTTCCAAGGAGCAAGTGTCTTTAAATTTCATGGCTGCAATCAGCATCTGCAGTGATTTTGGAGCCCCCAAAAATAAAGTCTGACACTGTTTCCACTGTTTTTCCATCTATTTGCCATGAAGTGATGGGACCAGATGCCATGATCTTTGTTTTCTGAATGTTGAGCTTCAAGCCAACCATTTCATTCTCCTCTTTCACTTTCATCAAGAGGCTCTTTAGTTCCTCTTCACTTTCTGCCATAAGGGTGGTGTCATCTGCATATTTGAGGTTATTGATATTTCTCCTGGCAATCTTGATTCCAGCTTGTGCTTCTTCCAGCCCAGCATTCCTCATGATGTACTCTGCATATAAGTTAAATAAGCAGGGTGACAAGATACAACCTTGACGTACTCCTTTTCCTATTTGGAACCAGTCTGTTGTTCCATTACCAGTTCTAACTGTTGCTTCCTGACCTGCATACAGGTTTCTCAAGAGGCAGGTCAGGTGGTCTGGTATTCCCATCTCTTTCAGAATTTTCCACAGTTTATTGTGAACCACACAGTCAAAGGCTTTGGCATAGTCAATGAAGCAGAAATCGATGTTTTTCTGGAACTCTCTTGCAGTGATTTTGGAGCCCCCCAAAATAAAGTCTGTCACTCTTTCCACTGTTTCCCAATCTATTTGCCATGACATGATGGACCGGATGCCATGATCTTTGTTTTCTGAATGTTGAGTTTTAAGCCACTTTTTCACTCTCTTCTTTCACTTTCTTCAAGAAGCTCTTTAGTTCTTCTTTGCTTTCTGTCATAAGGGTGGTGACATCTGCATATCTGAAAGTGAAAGTGAAGTAGCTCAGTTATGTCCAACTCTTTGTGACCGCATGGACTGTACCCTACCAAGCTCCTCGGTCCATGGGATTTTCCAGGCAAGAATACTGGAGAGGGTTACCATTTCCTTCTCCAAGGGATCTTCCCGACCCAGGGATCGAACCAGGGTCTCCTGCATTGTAGGCGGATTCTTTACCGTCTGAGCTACTAGGGAATCTGAGGGTATTAATATTTCTCCTGGAAATCTTGATTCCAGCTTGTGCTTCATCCAGCCCAGCATTCCTCAGGATGTACTCTTCATATAAGTTAAATAAGCAGGGTGACAATATACAGCCTTGACGTACTCCTTTCTCAATTTAGAACCAGTCTGTTGTTCCATGTCCAGTTCTAACTGTTGCTTCCTGACCTGCATTTAGATGTCTCAAGAGGCAGGTCAGGTGGTCTGATATTCCCACCTCTTTAAGAATTGTCCACAGCTTATGGTGATCCACAAAGTCAAAGGCATTGACATAGTCAATAAAGCAGAAGTAGATGTTTTTCTGGAACTCTCTTGATTTTTCAGTGATCCAGTGGATGTTGGCAGTTGATCTCTGGTTCCTCTGCCTTTTCTTTTTTTTTTTTTTGTAATTAATTTATTTTTTATTGGAGGCAAATTATTTTACAATATTATATTGGTTGGTTTTTCCATACATTGACATGAATTCGCCCCGTCCTCTGCCTTTTCTAAATCCAGTTTGAACACCTGGAAATTCACAATTCATTGAACTGTTGAAGCCTGGCTTGGAGAATTTTGAGCATTACTTTGCTAGCATATGAGATGAGTTCATTTGTGCTGCAGTTTGAGCATTCTTTGGCATTGCCTTTCATTGGTATTGGAACAAAAACTGACATGGATGTCACAGATGGTCAATAATGAATCAGACTGATGGAACCAAAGATGGAGAAGCTCTATACAGTCAGGAAAAACAAGACTGGGAGATGACTGTGGCTCAGATCATGAACTCCTTATTGCCAAATTCAGACTTAAATTGAAGAAAGTAGGGAAAACCACTAGACCATTCAGGTATGATCTAAATCAAATCCCTTATGATTATACAGTGGAAGTGACAAATAGACTCAAGGGATTAAATTTGTTAATGTGCCTGAAGAACTATGGATGGAGGTTCATGACATTGTACAGGAAGCAGTGATCAGGACCATCTCCCAGAAAAAGAAATGCAAAAAGGCAAAATGACTGTCTGAGAAGGCCTTACAAATAGCTGTTAATAGACGAGAAGTGAAAGACAAAGGAGAAAACGAAAGATACACCCATTTGAATGCAGAGTTCCAAAGAATAGCAAGGAGAGATAAGAAAGCCTTCCTCAGTGATCAGTGCAAAGAAATAGAAGAAAACAATAGAATTAGAAAGACTCTGTCTGTGGGGTCACACAGAGTCGGACACGACTGAAGTGACGCAGCAGCAGCAGCAGAGATCTCTTCAAGAAAATTAGAGATACCAAGAGAACATTTCATGCAAAGATGAGCATAATAAAGGACAGAAATTGTATGGACCTAAAAGAAGCAGAAGATATTAACAAGTGGTGGCAACAATACACAGAAGAACTATACAAAAAAGATCTTCATGACCTAGATAATCACAATGGTATGATCAGTCACCTAGAGCCAGACATCCTGGAGTGTGAAGTCAAGTGGGCCTTAGGAAGCATCACTATGAACACAGCTAGTGGAGGTGATGGAGTTCCAGTTGAGCTATTTCAAATCCTAAGGATGATGCTGTGATATTGCTCCACTCAATATGCCAGCAAGTTAACTAAAGTAACAGCATAGATAATAAAATAGAAATTTTATAAAATGTCAATGGTTGATAATTCTGGAAGTACCAAGATTTATGAATTATTTAGAGCTGTAGAAGCAATCTTTTGAAGAAAGGACAGAAACAAAAATCATTTCAGAGCTGTTCTACAGAGTTTCATCTATCCCTGAAGTAAAGAATGTTAAGGATGATGATTCAGGACTTGTAGTTTTAATTATAATGTATTTACATTTTTGCACTCATTATTTTTATAAATATTATAATCTCTCTAGGTGACTCTGATGATCAACCATATTGGGGAATCCCTGAATCAACAGACACTCTTTCTGTTCAGATATGTTCTTTTACATCTGAGTATAAAGTGACCAGCCCACAGAACTCCATCTTACCCACAAGCATATCATGAGATCCAGTTCCACTTGACTATGTGAAGTGATGGTATGTTGTGTCTATATCATGTTTATGTTCATAAACTTAAAATCTTGGCCTCGATGTAAAATTCTTCTGACTTGAAATAGGTTGGAATCCAGAAATTTGGAGTAAATAAGGGTGCTCAGGTGAATAGTAGAAATGTTCATTTTGGCTGACTTTAACAGTCCAGAAATTAGTGTTTTTCTTAAACTGTACGAAATATGTCAATTATAAAATTCCTGAAGTTTATAATTTCTATTCTATTTCAACCAGAATCATAGCTTGTCCTAGAATGACAATAGATGCTAAAGAAATCCCCACATTATGTATGTCCTCTGATTAGCATTAAAGAATGATCTCCATAGGATTACTCTCTGCCACACACACAAGCACATATATATGTTCATAAATCTCTCTCTCTCTCTCACACACCCTAACACAAAAGTACACTCATTTTCTCATTTTTAAACCTAGAACCTGCTGAGAAGGAAATGGACCCTGGAAATCACTCCTCAGTGACTGAGTTCATCCTCGCTGGGCTCACAGAGAAACCAGAGCTCCAGATTCCCCTTCTGGTCTTCTTCCTAGGAATCTATTTAGTCACGGTGGTGGGGAACCTGGGCATGATCACACTGATAGGGCTCAGTTCTCACCTGCACACCCCCATGTACTATTTCCTCAGAAATTTGTCCTTTATTGATCTCTGTCAGTCCACTGTCATTACTCCCAAAATGCTGGTGAACTTTGTGACAGAGCAAAATATCATCTCCTACCCTGAATGTATGACTCAGCTCTATTTCTTTATTGCTTTTATTATTGCAGAATGCTATATGCTGGCTGTAATGGCATATGACCGCTATGTTGCCATCTGTAACCCTTTGCTTTACAATGTAATCATGTCTTATTATAGGTGCTTCCAGCTCACAGTGACAGTTTATATTTTGTGCATCATTGAATCTGCAATCCATACAGGCTTTATGTTTAGACTCTATTTATGCAAGGCCAATGTGGTTAACCATTATTTCTGTGATGTCTTCCCACTCTTGGAGCTATCTTGTTCTAGCATCTCCATGAATGAATTATTGGCTCTAATCTTTAGTGCTTTTAATGTCCTGATTCCTGTTTTAACCATCCTTGCTTCCTACATCTTCATCCTCTCTACCATCCTTCAAATCCACTCCACTGAAGGCAGGTCCAAAGCCTTCAGCACCTGCAGCTCCCATATCTCAGCAGTTGCTGTTTTCTATGGATCTGCAGCATTCATGTACCTGAAGCCTTCATCTGTGAGCTCTATGGACCAAGGGAAAGTGTCCTCTGTGTTTTATACCTGCATTGTGCCCATGCTAAACCCTCTGATCTACAGTCTGCGGAATAAGGATGCCAAATTTGCTCTGAAGAAAATTCTGGACAGTGGGAAATGTAGATGAATAGACTCAATGTCATAGTGTCATATCATAAATATGCCTTTGGTTTGCTGAGATAGGCAATGTTTTAGTTTTATTGTTCAGATTTTGAAAATTCAGAATCATTTTCTCATATAATACCTTTCCCAAATTCTCTCTGGGACACTACCATTGAAACTGTGTTACAGTGACTATGTATGGAGAAATAACAAGAATAAAGTCAGAGATTCTTAAAAATTAAAGAAACTCCAGTTTGATTTAAAAAACTACAAACAACAACGATGATGATCATCATAAAATAATAACATATATGATGATGATAGTATGTAGTACATAAACACAATGGAGTGTTACTCAGCAGTTAAAAGTAATACATTTGAATCAGTTCTAATGAGGTGAATGAAACAGGAGCCTGTTATACAGAGTGAAGTAAGCCAGAAAGAAAAACACCAATACAGTATACTAACGCATATATATGGAATTTAGAAAGATGGTAACGATAACCCTGTATACGAGACAGCAAAAGAGACACAGATGTATAAAACAGTCTTTTGAACTCTGGGAGAGGATGAGGGTGGGATGATTTGGGAGAATGGCATAGAAACATGTATATTATCATATGTGAAGCAAATCGCCAGTCCAGGTTCGATGCATGATACAGGATGCTCGTGGTTGGGTGCACTGGGATGACCCAGAGGGATGGGATGGGGAGGGAAATGGGAGGGGGGTTCCAGATGGGGAACACATGTACACCCGGGATGGATTCATGTCAATGTATGGCAAAACCAATACAATAATGTAAAGTAATTCGCCTCCAATTAAAATAAAAAAAAAGATAGTATAAAATATCAAGCAGAAATCCCAGCACTTTAAAGTAGATAGCTTCATTTAGTATTTACAATTTTCTCTCAGGGCAAGCCCTAGTACTATTTTATTTTGAAAGCTGAATAAACTGACACTTATTTAGTTTCAGTAAATGTTCATGTTCCCAAACATAATAAATGACAAGAATCTAGAATGTCTGGCTCCAGGACCCGTGATTTTACTCAAAATATATTGTCCCCAAGTAAATGTGGGTAAGTCTAAGGCCTTAACAGTAATTTTCTCCTATACATTAATCTCCAGTTCCTTATAAGACTGTGTTGCTTTCTTCTCTCTCCAATTCTAGTATCACTTCTGTTTCATTTGATATAATGAAAATAATCAAAATATTTCAAACCTGTCCTGATCAACAGAAAAAAAAAATCAGTTGGAGAGTTACTGCAGAATCTTATGATAGAATCTCACTGAAGAGATTCACATTTCTCTGCTCAACACCAACAATTTTTATAAAAGTGGCCCAACACACTTTTTATCTTTATACTAGTTTGGTCGCTCAGTCGTGTCCGTCTCTTTGCAACCCCATGAATCACAACATGCCAGGCCCCCTTGTCCAACACCAACTCCCAGAGTTCACTCAAACTCATGTCCATTGAGTCGGTGATGCCATCCAGCCATCTCATTCTCTGTCGTCCCCTTCTCCTCCTGCCCCCAATCCCTCCCAGCATCAGAGTCTTTTCCAGTGAGTCAACTCATCGCATGAGGTGGCCAAAGTATTGGAGTTTCAGCTTTAGCATCAGTCCTTCCAATGAACACCCAGGATTGATCTCCTTTAGAATGGACTGGTTGGATTTCCTTGCTGTCCAAGGGACTCTCAAGAGTCTTATCCAGCACCACACTTCAAAAGCATCAATTCTTTGGCGATCAGCTTTCTTCACAGTCCAACTCTCACATCCATACATGACCACTGGAAAAACCATAGCCTTGACTAGACGGACCTTTGTTGGCAAAGTCATGTCTCTGCTTTTTAATATGCTATCTAGGCTGGTCATAACTTTCCTTCCAAGGAGCAAGCGTCTTTTAATTTCATGGCTGCAATCAGCATCCACAGTGATTTTGGAGCCCCCAAAATAAAGTCTGACACTGTTTCCACTGTTTCCCCATCTATTTCCCAAGAAGTGATGGGACCAGATGCCATGATCTTAGTTTTTTGAATGTTGAGCTTTAAGCCAACTTTTTCACTCTCTTCTGTCATTTTCATCAAGAGGCTTTTGAGTTCCTCTTCACTTTCTGCCATAAGGGTGGTGTCATCTGCATATCTGAGGTTATTGATATTTCTCCCAGCAACCTTGATTCCAGCTTGTGCTTCTTCCAGCCCAGAGTTCCCCTGATGTACTCTGCATATAAGTTAAATAAGCAGGGTGATAATATACAGCCTTGACGTACTCCTTTTCCTATTTGGAACCAGTCTGTTGTTCCATGTCCAGTTCTAACTGTTGCTTTCTGACCTGCATATAGGTTTGAAACAGCTACTTATAGTAGCCAAAAAACTGTAATATACAAACAATTGCCATTTCATGTCAGTTTCATCTTAGAATCATTTCTTCTTTCCTTTCATATGATTCCTTATTTGCTTCTGAGCATTTTGTCATTGGGTTACTATAAATCCGGGTCTTCTCTGGTGCTTCAGTGGTAAAGAATCTGTTTGCCGATGCAGGATAAGTGAGTCCAATCCATGATCCCTTGAACAAGGAAATGGCAACCCCCTCTAGTATTCTAGCCTGGGAAATTCCATGGACAGAAGATCCTGGTGGGCTACAGTCTAGGGGCATCAAAATAAAGTCAGGCATGACTTAGAGACTAAGAAATAACAACTATAAATTCTCATGAAATTCTAAATGCACAGCTGTCTTCTGTGTCTTCTCAGTTCAAACCATTGTACTCATTACTGACAGGTCAATGTTTTTGGATAGTGTTTAAACTTATTCACCTGTAGTGTCTAATTATGGAACAAAAACACATATAACATAATATTATTTACTACCTTTGTATTTAATTATGCATTCATTCATGGATGTCAGACATTCTTTTTCCAAGTGTTCTCATATTATTCGACTTAGTTTTCATCAGTACTATAAAAGAAGGTAAATGGCGACAATTAAAATTCCTATCGTTTCAATGAAAATAAATTTTAAAAAATTAAAGAAACTCCTATCATAGGCATTATTCCTACTCTGTTATATATATAGTCTAGAATACATATATACATGTATTTATATTTGTATATACATATATTCCTTCTAATGAATATTCAGGATTGATTTCCTTGAGGATTAACTGGTTTGATCTCCTTGAAGTTCAAGGGACTCTCAGAGTCTACTCCAACACCACAGTTGAAAAGCATCAAGTCTTTGGTGTTCAGCCTTTATGGTCCAACTCTCACATCCATACATGATTATTAGAAAAACCAAAGCTTTGACTAGATGGACCTTTGTCAGCAAAGTTATGTCTCTGCTTTTTAATATGGTGTTTTGGTTGGTCATAGCTTTTCTTACAAGAAAAAAGTGTCTTTCAATTTCATAGCTGCAGTCATCATCTCCAGTGTTTTTGGAGCCCAAGAAAATAAAGTCTGTTGCTGCTTCCATTGTTTCCCCATCTGTTTGCCATGAAGTGATTGGATAGGATGCCATGGTTTTAGTTTTTTGAATGTTGAGTTTTAAGTCAGGTTTTTCACTCTCCTTTTTCACCCTCATTAAAAGGCTCTTTAATTCCTCTTCTCTTTCTGCCATGACGGTGGTGTCATCTGCATATCTGAGATTATTGATATTTCTCCCAGCAATGTTGGTTCCAGCTTGTGCTTCATCTGGCTCAGCATTTTGCATGATGTACTCTGCATACAAGTTAAATAAGGGTGATAATATACACCTTTGACCTTTACCAAATTCCAGCTCTCTCTCTTGCTTCTTTTACTCAGCACACTGAAGTAGCTGTAAATCATAGTCTGCTCACCTATAAGGTGGAATTCCAGACAAACATATTCCCCTTCAAACATCCCAGAATCCTGCAGCCACAGCAAATCCAATGCTAAAGAAACCATTTAATGCATGGATGTGGGACATCTTGCTTGAATCTGAAAGAACTCTAGGGAAAGTGTTCAAAACAGGAGATCCTCTACCCTTTGTTTTTTCCAAGTGGTCCGTAGATGAGTAGCAGTGACAAGATTTGAGAGATTTTATCTAAAATGCATAATTTCAATCCATTTATAAGACTTACTATCAGAATCTGCTTTTGATCAAGATCCTTAGATTATTCCTATGCACATTACAGGTTTAGAAGTTTTCAAAAAGTACTGATATCTTACATTATCCTCTAAAATTTTGACTTTATTGACATAGGGTATGCCCTTGGTATGGAAATAATAATAAAATAAATTCCCTTGTTTACTTGAAATGAATATCCAAAATTGAGAAACACTAACACATGCAAGTGTAAGTTGGTAATAATAATTGAACTGATATGTTTTAACTATATTTTATAGTATCTCTCCTCACTTGAGTGTTCAATTTATTTTGATTCAGTTAAATGTTACATAATTTCCAATTTTCTGATTTTGGAACAAAAAATAAAAATATACAAGAAAGTACAAAAATAAAAGGAATATGAAAACAGAAGGATTAAGAAACAAAACTGCCTAATAAAATGTTTCTTTATATCTGTAACTTAGCATATATGATAAACCCACAGCAAATATTATCCTCAATGGTGAAAAATTGAAAGCATTTCCCCTAAAGTAAGGAACAAGACAAGGGTGTCCACTCTAACCACTACTATTCAACATAGTTTTTTGGAAGTTTTAGACACAGTAATCATAGAAGAAAATGGAATAAGTAGAATCCAGATTGGAAAAGAAGAAGTAAAACTCACTGTTTGCAGGTGATATGATCCTCTACATAGAAAACCCTCAGGACACCACCAGAAAATTACTAGAGCTAATCAATGAATCTGATTTCAGTGTTTACCACCTGGTGGTGTCCATGTGTAGAATCTTCTCTGGTGTTGTTGGAAGAGGATGTTTGCTATGACCAGTGCGTTCTCTTGGCAGAACTCTATTAGCCTTTGCCCTGCTTCATTTTGTACTCCAAGGCCAAATTTGCCTGTTACTCCAGGTGTTTCTTGACTTCCTACTTTTGCATTCCAGCCCCTATAGTGAAAAGGACATCTTTTGGGGGTGTTAGCTCTAGAAGGTCTTATAGGTCTTCAAGAAACCATTCAACTTCAGCTTCTTCACCATTACTGGTTGGGGCATAGACTTGGATTACCGTGATATTGAATGGTTTGCCTTGGAAACGAACAGAGATCATTCTGCTGTTTTTGAGATTGCATCTAAGTACTGCATTTCGGACTCTTTTGTTGGCTATGATGGCTACTCCATTTCTTCTAAGGGATTCCTGCCCAGAGTAGTAGATATAATGATCATCTGACTGAAATCATAATCACAGGAAACTAGTCGATCTGATCACATGGACCACAGCCGAATGTGGTCCACTGGAGAAGGGAATGGCAAACCACTTCATTATACTTGCCTTGAGAACCCCATGAACAGTATCAAAGGGCAAAATGATAGGATACTGAATGAGGAATTCCCCAGGTCGGTAGGTGCCCAGTATGCTACTGGAGATCAGCGGAGAAATAACTCTAGAAGGATTGAAGGGATGGAACAAAAGCAAAACCAATACCCAGTTGTGGATGTGACCGGTGATAGAAGCAAAGTCTGATGCTGTAAAGAGCAATATTGCATAGGAACCTGGAATGTTAGGGCCATGAATCAAGGCAAATTGGAAGTGGTCAAACAGGAGATGGCAAGAGTGAACATAGACATTCTAGGAATCAGTGAACTAAAATGGACTGGAATGGGTGAATTTAACTCAGATGACCATTATATCTACTACTGTGGGCAGGAATCCCTTAGAAGAAATGGAGTAGCCATCATGGTCAACAAAAGAGTCCGAAATGCAGTACTTGGATGCAATCTTAAAAATGACAGAATGATTTCTGTTCGGTTCCAAGGCAAACCATTCACTATTACAGTAATCCAGGCCTATGCCCCAACAAGTAATGCTGAAGAAGCTGAAGTTGAACGGTTCTATGAAGACCTACAAGACCTTTTAGAACTAACACCCCAAAAAGATGTCTTTTTCATTCTAGGGGACTGGAATGCAAAAGTAGGAAGTCAAGAAACACCTGGGGTAACAGGCAAATTTGGCCTTGGAGCACAGAATGAAGCAGGGCAAATGCTAATAGAGTTTTGCCAAGAGAACGCACTGGTCATAGCAAACACCCACTTCCAACAACACAAGAGAAGACTCTACACATGGACATCACCAGATGGTCAACACCGAAATCAGATTGATTATATTCTTTGCAGCCAAAGATGGAGAAGCTGTATATAGTTAGCAAAAACAAGACCAGGAGCTGACTGTGGCTCAGATCATGAACTCCTTATTGCCAAATTCAGACTTAAATTGAAGAAAGTACGGAAAACCACTAGACCATTCAGATATGACCTAAATCAAATCCCTTATAATTATACAGTGGAAGTGAGAAATAGATTTAAGGGACTAGATCTGATAAATAGAGTGCTTGATGAACTCTGGAAGGAGGTTTGTGACATTGTACAGGAGACAGGAACCAAGACCATCCCAATGGAAAAGAAATGCAAAAAAGCAAAATGGCTGTCTGGGGAGGCCTTACAAATAGCTGTGAAAAGAGGAGAAGCGAAAAGCAAAGGAGAAAAGGAAAGATATAAGCATCTGAATGCAGAGTTCCAAAGAATAGCAAGGAGAGATAAGAAAGCCTTCCTCAGTGATCAATGCAAAGAAATAGAGGAAAACAACAGAATAGGAAAAACAAGAGACCTCTTCAAGAAACTTAGAGATTCTAAGGGAACATTTCATGCAAAGATGGGCTCGATAAAGGACAGAAATGGTATGGACCTAACAGAAGCAGAAGATATTAAGAAGAGGTGGCAAGAATACACAGAAGAACTGTACAAAAAAGATCTTCAAGACCAAGATAGTCACGATAACGTAATCACTGACCTAGAGCCAGACATCTTGGAATGTGAAGTCAAGTGGGCCTTAGAAAGCATCACTAGGAACAAAGCTAGTGGAGGTGATGGAATTCCAATTGAGTTATTTCAAATCCTGAAAGATGATGCTGTGAAAGTGCTGCACTCAATATGCCAGCAAATTTGGAAAACTCAGCAGTGGCCACAGGACTGGAAAAGGTCAGTCTTCATTCCAATCCCAAAGAAAGGCAATGCCAAAGAATGCTTAAACTACCGCACAGTTGCACTCATCTCACATGCTAGTAAAGTCATGCTCAAAATTCTCCAAGCCAGGCTTCAGCAATATGTGAACCGTGATCTCCCAGATGTTCAAGCAGGTTTTAGAAAAGGCAGAGGCACCAGAGATCAAATTGCCAACATCCGCTGGATCATGGAGAAAGCAAGAGAGTTCCAGAAAAACATCTATTTCTGCTTCATTGACTATGCCAAAGCCTTTGACTGTGTGGATCACAATAAACTGTGGAAAATTCTGAAAGAGATGGGAATACCAGACCACCTGACCTGCCTCTTGAGAAACCTGTATGCAGGTCAGGAAGCAACAGCCAGAACTGTACATGGAACAACAGGCTGGTTCCAAATACGAAAAGGAGTACGTCAAGGCTGTATATTGTCACCTTGATTGTTTAATTTATATGCAGAGTACATCATGAGGAATGCTGGGCTGGAAGAAGCACAAGCTGGAATCAAGATTGCCGGGAGAAATATCAATAACCTCAGATATGCAGATGACACTACCCTTATGGCAGAAAGTGAAGAGGAACTCAAAAGCCTCTTGAGGAAAGTGAAAGAGGAGAGTGAAAAGGTTGGCTTGAAGCTCAAAATTCAGAAAACAAAGATCATGGCATCTGGTCCCATCACTTCATGGGAAATAGATGGAAAAACAGTGGAAACAGTGTCAGACTTTATTTTTGCGCTCCAAAATCACTGCGGATGCTGATTGCAGCCATGAAATTAAAAGACGCTTGCTCCTTGGAAGGAAAGTTATGACCAACCTTGATAGTATATTGAAAAGCAGAGACATTACTTTGCCAACAAAGGTCCATCTAGTCAAGGCTATGGTTTTTCCAGTGGTCATGTATGGATGTGAGAGTTGGACTGTGAAGAAAGCTGATCACCGAAGAATTGATGCTTTTGAAGTGTGGTGCTGGAGAAGACTCTTGACAGTCCCTTGTATTGCAAGGAGATCCAACCAGTCCATTCTAAAGAAGATCAATCCTGGGTGTTCATTGGAAGGACTGATGCTAAAGCTGAAACTCCAATACTTGGCCACCTCATGCGATGATTTGACTCACTGGAAAAGACTTTGATGCTAGGAAAGGTTGGGGGCAGGAGGAGAAGGGGACGACAGAGAATGAGATGGCTGGATGGCATCACTGACTCTGTGGACATGAGTTTGAGTGAACTCTGGGAGTTGGTGATGGACAGGGAGGCCTGGCGTGCTGTGATTCATGGGGTCGCGGAGAGTTGGACTCGTCTGAGCGACTGAACTGAACTGAACTGAGTTAAATTCATCCACTCCAGTTCATCTTAGTTTGCTGATTCCTAGAATGCCATCTTGCCATCTCCTGTTTGACCACTTCCAATTTTCTTTGATTCATGGATCAAACATTCCAGGTTCCTATGCAATAGTGCCCTTATAGCATCAGACCTTGCTTCTATCACCAGTCCCATCCACAACTGGGTGCTGTTTTTTCTTTTGTCCATCCCTTCATTCTTTCTGGAGTTATTTCTCCATTGATCTCCAGTAGCATATCGTACACCTACCGACCTGGGGAGTTCATCTTTCAGTGTCCTATCATTTTTGCCTTTTTATACTGTTCATGGGGTTCTCAAGGCAAGGATACTGAAGTGGTTTGCCATTCCCTTCTCCAGTGGACACATTCTGTTAGACCTCTCCACCATGACCCGTCCATCTTGGTTGGCCCCACATGGCATGGCTTAGTTTCAATGAGTTAGACAAGGCTGTGGTCCATGTAATCTGATTGGCTAGTTGTCTGTAATTGTGGTTTCAGTCTGTCTGCCCCCTGATACCTTCTCTCAGTGCCTACCATCTTCCTTGGGTTCCTCTTACCTTGGATGTGGGATATCTCTTCATGGCTGCTCCAGCAAAACTGCTTATTTAACTTATATGCAGAGTACATCATGAGAAACACTGGGCTGGAGGAAGTACAAGCTGGAATCAAGATTGCTGGGAGAAATATCAGTAACCTCAGATATGCAGATGACACCATCCTTATGGCAGAAAGTGAAGAAGAACTATAGAGCCTTTTGATGAAAGTGAAAGAGGAGAGTGAAAAAGTTGGCTTAAAGTTCAACCTTCAGAAAACTAAGATCATGGAATCCGGTCCCATCACTTCATGGCAAATAGATGGGGAAACAATGGAAACAGTGAGAGACTTTTTTTGGGTGGGTTCTCCAAAATCACTGGAGATGGTGACTGCAGTCATGAAATTAAAAGACGCTTGCTCCTTGGAATAAAAGCTATGGCCAGCCTAGATAGCATATTAAAAAGCAGAGACATTACTTTGCCAACCAAGGTCTGTCTAGTCAAAGGTATGGTTTTTCTAGTAGTCATATATGGATGTGAGAGTTGGACTACAAAGAAAACTGAGAGCTGAAGAACTAATGCTTTTGAACTATGGTGTTGGAAAACACACTTGAGAGTCCCTTGAACTGCAAGGTGACCCAGTCAGTCAACACTAAAGCAAACCAGTCCTGAATATTCACTGGAAGAACTGATTTTGAAGCTGAAACTCCAATACTTTGGTCACCTGATCTGAAGAACTAACTCATTGGAAAAGACTCAGAAGGTGGGAAATATTGAAGGCAGGAGGAGAAGGGGATGACAGAGGATGAGATGGCTGGATGGCATCACTGACTAGACGGACATGATTTGAGTAAGTTACAGGAGCTGGTGACGGACAGGGAAGACTGGTGTTCTGCCATCCATGGTGTCACAAAGAGTCGTACATGACTCAATGACTGAATGGAACTGAACTGCACTGAACCATTATTTCTGTGATCTTCTGCTCCTCCTCAAGCTCTCCTGCTCTAGCACCGATCTCAGTGAATTACCGGTTCTATGTTTTGGTGCACCTAACATCTCTGTCCCCATCCTGACCATGCTCAGCTCCTACATCTTCATCATTTCCAGCATCATCCACATTTGTTCCACAGAGGGCAGGTCCAGAGCCTTCAGCACACGCAGCTCCCACGTCTCAGCTGTTGCTATTTTCTATGGATCTCTAACATTCATGTACTTGCATCCATCATCTGTGAGCTCCATGGACTAAGGGAAAGTGTCCTCTGTGTTTTATCCTATTGCTATGCCCATGCTGAATCCCCTGTTCTCTGGCCTCAGTAATAAAGATGTCAATATTTGCATGACTTAAATGCTTGAGAGAATGTTTTTGTAACCAGACATAACATAAGTATGCTATTTTAGATCTAGTCTTTGCTCTTTACATTGTTGGATGTTTGGTTCTCTTACTTCAAAATTCTTCCGTTCCGCTCCGTTCCGTCACTCAGTCGAGTCTGACTCTTTGCGACCCCGTGGACTGTAGCCTAACCAGGCTTCTCCATCCATGGGATTCTCCAGGCAAGAATACTGGAGTGGGTTACCGTTTCCTTCTCCAGGGAATCTTCCCGACTCAGGGATCGAACCTGGGTCTCCCGCATTGGAGGCAGACGCATTAACCTCTGAGCCACCAGGGAAGCCCTCAAAATCCTTACCAGAGCTTAAAATCTGAGTTGAGAACCCCTTCATGCTTTGTAACATTGGTCAAACCTGTATGCCTCCTGCTATGCCATTTATTGTTTTGGGTGTGTACTCGCCTGCTTATTGTCCAAAATACACTGTACTGTAATGTTCATAAAGGTTACCCCCATGCATGTATTATACTGCTGTATCTGCAGGACATAAAATAGTTCCTGGCACTAGAAAGACCTTGATAATTTTCTTATTTCCTTTAAAAAAAAAAGTACTTACGGGAAGCTATAAACATCTCATACTATATCTTTCCCGTGGTCACGTATGGATGTGAGAGTTGGACTGTGAAGAAAGCTGATCGCCGAAGAATTGATGTTTTTGAACTGTGGTGTTGGAGAAGACTCTTGAGAGTCCCTTGGACTGCAAGGAGATCCAACCAGTCCATTCTAAGGGAGATCGATCCTGGGTGTTCATTGGAAGGACTGATGCTAAAGCTGAAACTGCAATACTTTGGCCACCTCATGCGACGGGTTGACTCACTGGAAAAGACTCTGATGCTGGGAAAAATTGGGGGCGGGAGGAGAAGGGGACGACCGAGAATGAGATGGCTGGATGGCATCACCGACTCTGTGGACATGAGTTTGAGTGGACTCCGGGAGTTGGTGATGGACTGGGAGGCCTGGCGTGCTGTGATTCATGGGGTCGCGGAGAGCTGGACACGACTGAACGACTGAACTGAACTGAACTATATTTATCTATTACTTTATCCAGTTAGCTACATATGAGTTTTAAAAATTAAAATCATTTGAACTTATATTTGAAGAGTTCCTCAAAGATCTGAAATAAAATTGATGACATCCTAAATTATTTCTATAAAAAACTTAGAAGAATGAAATTGAGTAACTTCTGAATCAAACCCCAGTACAGGTAAGATAACTCGTGAACACCTGATTTTTTAAGTCAGTAAATGAAGTCACAACCCCAAATCCTTGAAACAAAACTCTTGATTTTCAAACATGCAGCATACATGTGTTCAAAAATCATAGGTATATAACATGTATATTTGTTATCTGTTGGGGCAACATAACAAATCTGGAGATACAGTGGTATCTGGAATTCGAATGCTCCAGTCTAGATTACCATGGTTTCCCAGACCAGAAAAGAACTTCACCTATATTGACACTGAGAAAATTCTTAGTATGTAGAATTTTACCATATGTAAATTTAATTTCAAGATAAAGATAAAAGAGGATGACCTATATTGTTGCAGTCAGAGTTGTGGATCTTCCTAGATTGCCACCTTGAACCAGAACATGATTTTTTTATTACTATATATGTTAAGCAAACAGCATATAGTAACTTTTTTTCACATTATTTGACAGATCTCTATATTATTCCTCAATATTTCTTTTATTATAGACTTAGAAAAGTAATTAACTTATTCTACTTGTTAGGAGTTTTCATGGGGTTATGACAGTAACCAGTTGAAACCTTCCTGCAGCCCACATGTTAAAATATTTAAAGTACTACTGTTTTATAAATACATCATGACATCTAAATACAGTTATTAAAGGTCAATGAGAAAAAAATAGTTCAAATATTGCACACAAAAATTTTTTTCTGACTTTTTATTTATCTCTTGCGTGAAATCACTTCAGAGTGTTCCTTTAATGCATGCCTTAAAAATTTCCTAAAATTTTGAATTCTTCACATGAAATTCACTGGAGCTCTAATGAGATCTATCACATCTTTGTTTCTAACCTATGATCTAACAAAAATGATAAATTACAACTATATGACACTATTAAACACTTGAGAGTCAATGGGAGAAAAGGGAATTGCTAATAGTAATTTTTCCCAAGAGTTGATACTTGTGGGATATGATCCTAACTGGAGATCATTAGCATTACTTGTTCCTCATCTGACTCTTAGCATCAATACCCAGAGTATAAATCTCCATTCATATCAACTAACCATTGCAGAGGACCATCAGCTTCAACAGAGGTCAGGATCAGTGACTCAAAATTATTACTGAAGAGTTCTTCTAGGTTATGAAAGTGAAAGTAAAGTCGCTCAGTCGTGTCCAACTCTTTGCGACCCCATGGACTGTAGCCTACCAGGCTCCTCCATCCATGGAATTTTCCAGGCAAGAGTACTGGAGTGGGTTGCCATTTCCTTCTCCAGGGGATCTTCCTGACCCAGGCATCTACCAGCATCACCAGAACCACTTTCCCCTTCAGAGAAATAGAGCAGAAGATGTTTTCAGGAGCAAGAGGGATGTATCTGAATCCCAGTCCTAGACTTTAAAAGGTTGGATCTCTATCTCTGTTTTAGCATCCTCACAGTGCATTAATAGGTGCGAGTAGCTGTTTTTCTGTCTCTATATGTCCTCACTCTAATATTCACACTCCCTAAGGAACAAAGGTTCCCTTATCATCTCTCTGTCCCTGCTGGATAAAAGTATGGCCAGTATTTCTTTGTTTACTCACTTGAACTCAGGCGGTGTGAGAGCTTCATTCACTTATGTTGGAGTCTATGTTAACTTATCACTACAATCCTTTCAATAATTTTATTAAAAATAATGTTTATTGATAGCTGTATGTAAGGCATTGTGCCAAGCATTGCATTGAGTTTACAGTCTAGTACAGAAGAAAAACCAATAAGTAACTCATAATAGTTGATACAGAATTAAGCATGTTCTAAATGTAAACATAAGAAGGGTGTTCTCAGCACACAGAAAATGGTCTTATTAACTGGGGTTTTCATTATTAAAGCCCTTAACTTAAGGACCCTAACTATTGAATAGATTTCATCAGATACACTGGGAATGTGTGAGAGAAGATTAAGAAATATGATGAGTCATAAAAGAAATTCTATCAAGTGCTATTTTGTGTAATCGTTAAATCATGTGATACCTGGTGGGACATAATAAAAGATTTTATTATTGGGTGAAATAAGTCATTGAATCACAGACATTTATTCAAATTTTATTTGGCAACCTTAGAAAATATTGTATTTAAGAAGTTAATATTTAATAAGAATTTCAAATTTCTGTATCACTGTATGTATTTAGGTAGAAAGGAGAAACAAGAAAATGTCTTTTTAAAAAATTTATTTATTTTAATTGGAGGCTAATTACTTTACAATATTGTATTGGTTTTGCCATACATTGACATGAATCCACCGCGGGTGTACATGTGTTCCCCATCTTGAACCCCCCTCCCACCTCTCTCCCCATATCATCCCTATGGGTCGTCTTAAGGAAAAAAATAAAAAATCCCAGCCATCATAGAAGGAATGAAAGTGCCACTGAGACAAAAGATATAATGGAAAACAACTCAACAGATTAAAACTAAAATAACATTGACAGAATCCAGTTCTTACCAAGGGTATGGGACTGTGTTAAGCGTCTCATAGGAATCATTTATCTGAATTTACACAGAAGGTGGATTTTAGCATATCTGTTTTTTTCAGAGAGTTGGAGAGTAGACATATTATCTCAAGAACCCACAGCAAGAATGGGGTTGAGCTAAGGATTTGATCCTCTATTGTTTAACATAATCGGGATCCATTAGAATGAAGATATTAGAAGTACATTTAATCCAACCACCCTTTAGGTGTGTCCTGAAGAATATCTGCTATGTACGTGGTTACCCAGTCTGTGCTCCAACTTTTATGACTGTCAGCTCAGGGTGTGTCTGATGATAGGGATGTTTGTCTTTGCTGTGAAACCAAATATTTCTTCCCATAGTTTGAAGCAGTTCAGTTCAGTTCAGTCGCTCAGTCATGTCCAACTTTTTGCGACCCCATGAATCGCAGCACACCAGGCCTCCCAGTCCATCACCAACTTCCAGAGTTTACCCAAACTCATGTCCATCAAGTCGGTAAAGCAGTTAATTTTACCCAATCTCTTGAATGTACGCAATAAGTTCAGTACCTCTCACTGCCATATGATGAATATTTAAATTGCTTTCCTGTGCCAAAGAATTATTGTTTTGCTAGAAAAAAATATACTCAATAGTTTTAGCCATCTTAAAATAACTGATTTCTAGATCATATTTATGAAACTGTGCAGCTTTTCCTATATCATACACAATTTTTTTACCTCCAACTGAACACAATAGTCCATATAATGTTTGAGTGTTATGAATATGAATTTCTATTTTCTGAACCTACTCATTTCCTTTGCAAATCTCAGCTAAAGACACATTGGTCTTTTAAAAAATAAGTCACTGTTGACTAGTATTGAATTGACACTAAAATTACTTATTTTATTTTGCATGTACTTTATTAATCCACATCTCTACCATCTTTGAATTCTATTTACAGAATGTACAGAATACATGATTATATTTTAAAAATGCTGGTATGCCAAATGCTTAGTGCTTTGCATAGATCTATCTTAGTACACTGATGCCCTGGTCACAGTGGTGGAGTACATGACTCGTATTTAGGCCATTACACTCTCACCTCTAAGATTATCCAAATTAGAATGAGAAAGAAGAGTTCCTGGGGTGGAAAAACCTACTGAGGTATAAACATGAGGTATAAAATGTACACATCAAGACCCCACAGCAAGAATGGGGTTGAGCTGAGGATGTGATCCTCTATTGTCTAACATAATCAGGATCCATTAGAATGAAGATATTAGAAGTACATTTAATCCAACCACCCTTTAGGTGTGTCCTGAAGAATATCTGCTATGTACGTGGTTATGCAGTCTGGGCTCCAACTATTATGACTGTCAGCTCAGGGTGTGTCTGATGATAGGGATGTTTGTCTTTGCTGTAAAAGATATATTGAGATATAAAATGTTTGCAAAGCAGTTACATTTCTGCCCTCTGGGGTCAAATTCCAGGGAAAAGGAAGCTCTGACATTAAAGCATCAGATCTCAGGTGAAATGATACTGTTCTTCAGATATTTTCAGTTGATGTTACTAAAGAAGACAGCCCCGGCTAATATGACTACTTTCCACAGACTTGTGAATCCTCTCTGCATTAATTATAGAAAGCATACATTACTATTTCTTATTATAAATGAAAGGAAAATTCTACACCATTCAACATGCATGATATTAATATACAAACATAGAAACTTGGAGGAAAGATGAGTACTCAGAAATAATACTGGAAACATTCTTTTTGGCTGACTTTAAAAATTCATAAATTCTTGTTTCTCTTAAACATTATGAAGTATCATAATTATAAACTTCTTGAAGTTTATAATTTCTATTCCAGTTCAACCAGAATGATTGTCCTATAGTAGCAGGATGTACTGGAGAATTTCCTTCATTATATATGTCCTCTGATGAGGGATAAAGAATGATCTCTGCAGAATTACTCTCTGTCTCTTACACCCACAAACACACACACACATAAATACACTCATTTTCTGTTTTTTTAAACTTAGAACCTGCTGAGAAGAAAATGGACCCTGGAAATCACTCCTCAGTGACTGAGTTCATCCTCGCTGGACTCACAGAACAGCCACGACTCCAGCTGCCCCTTTTCCTCCTCTTCCTAGGAATCTACGTGGTCACGGTGGTGGGGAACCTGGGCATGATCACACTGATTGGGCTCTGTTCTCACCTGCACACCCCCATGTACTATTTTCTCAGAAATTTGTCCTTTATTGATCTCTGTCAGTCCACTGTCATTACTCCCAAAATGCTGGTGAACTTTGTAGCAGAGAAAAATATCATCTCCTACCCTGAATGCATGACTCAGCTCTATTTCTTTCTTCTTTTTATTATTGCAGAGAGTTATATGTTGGCTGAAATGGCATATGACCGCTATGTTGCCATCTGTAACCCCTTGCTTTATAATGCCATCATGTCTTATTATAGGTGCTTCCAGCTCACAGCAGCAGTTTATATCTTGTGCCTCATTCAATCGACATTCCATACTTGCCTTATGTTGAGACTCTATTTCTGCAAGGCCAATGTGATTAACCATTATTTCTGCGATGTTTTTCCACTTATGGAGCTATCCTGTTCTAGCATCTATTTCAACAAATTATTGGCTCTAGTTTGCAGTTCTTTCAACATCTTGATTCCTGCCTTAACTATTCTTACCTCCTACATCTTCATCCTCTACAAAATCTTCCACATCCACTCCACGGAGGGCAGGTCCAAAGCCTTCAGCACCTGCAGTTCCCACATCTCGGCTGTTGCTGTTCTCTATGGCTCTGCAGCATTCACGTACCTGCAGTCATCATCTGTGAGCCCCATGAACCAAGGGAAAGTGTCCTCTGTGTTTTATACCTGCATTGTGCCCATGCTAAATCCTTTGATCTACAGTTTGCAGAATAAGGTCGTCAAATTGGCCCTGCGGAAAATTCTGTACAGTGGAAAATGTAGATGTATATATTCAGTGTCATGGTGTCATATCAGAAATAAAAGTTTGCTTTGCTGAGATACACAATGTTTTAGTTTTATTGTTCAAATTTTTGGAATTCAAGGTCATTTTCCCATACAATACTTTTCCCAAGTTTCCTCCAGGCTAATTCCTTTGAGTTCACGTTATATTGACTATGTATGGAGAAATATCAAGAATAAAGTCAAAGACTTTGAGAATTCAAGAAGCTCCAGTGTGGTACAAAAAATACACACAAAAGCAAGAACAGTTATGATAGCAATCATAGATTAATAACATGTTATTATTGAGATAGTATAAAATATCAAACACTGTGCCCAGCACTTTATATTAGGTAACTTTCTTTAATATTTATGTTATTCTCTCAAGGCAAGACCTGGTATTGTTTCTGTTTGAAAGATGAGTCAATTGAAGCTCAGTTTATTTAGAGGAAATGCACACAGTACCAAACATAAAGACAGAGGCTAGAATGTCTGGCTTCAGGAACTGTGATTTTACTCAAAGTAGTATATTGCCCCCAGGTAATTGTGGGTATGTGTAAGGCCTCAGTAATTTTCTTCTACACATTAAGCTTCTACCTTTCCTGTGAGATTGTATTGCTTTCGGTTAGATCTCTCCAATGCTATTTTCATTTTCATTTCATTTGATATAATGAAAATAATAAAAGTATTTCAAACCTGTGTTGATCAAACAAAAAGACCAAATGGAAAGTTACTGCAGAAACTTATGATAAGATTTATCAATGAGATTTAAATTATCATGTTCAATACCAACAATTTTTATAGAAGCAGACCAACACATTTTTATCTTTATATCACTAATGCTATACTGTTTATATAATAAACAGGGGCTTCCTTGGTGGTTCAGTGGTAAAGAATCCAACTGCCAATGCAGAAGACGCATCTCCACTCCTTGGGAGGAGAACATCTCCTGGAGGAGGAAATGGCGACCCACTCCAGTATTCTTGCCTGGGAAATCCGATGGACAGAGGACCCTTGCAAGCTACAGTCCATGGAGTTGCAAAGAGTCTGACATGACTTTGCCACTGAACTACAACAAATTTCTGTATCAGCTACACATAATAGTCCCAAATTCTGTCAGTTGTGTCACTTTCATGCAGTTCATAGTCTTTTGTCATACAAGTTATACGTAATTGCCATCTCTTGTCAGTTTTATCTCGAAAACATCTTGCTCATATTGCTCCTTTTTCTGCTTCTGGGAATGTAACATCTGGTAACTATAAATTCATTCTTTCTGGAGTTATTTCTCCACTGATCTCCAGCAGCATACTGGGCACCTACCGACCTGGGAAGTTCCTCGTTCAGTATCCTATCATTTTGCCTTTTCATATTGTTCATGGGGTTCTCAAAGCAAGTATACTGAAGTGGTTTGCCATTCCCTTCTCCAGCGGACCACATTCTGTCAGACCTCTCCACCATGACCCGCCCATCTTGGGTGGCCCCACAGGCCTGGCTTAGTTTCATTGAGTTAGACAAGGCTGTGGTCCGTGCGATCAGATCGACTAGTTTTCTGTGATTATGATTTCAGTGTGTTTGCCCTCTGACGCCCTCTCACAATAACTACCGTTTTACTTGGGTTTCTCTTACCTTGGTTGTGGGGTATCTCTTCATGGCTGCTCCAGCAAAGCGCAGCCGCTGCTCCTTACCTTGGATGAGTGGTATCTCCTCACGGCCGCCCCTCCTGACCTTGAATGTGGAGTAGCTCCTCTTGGCCCTCCTGCGCCCGCGCAGCCGTCGCCACTTGAACGTGGGGTTGCTCCTCTAGGCCGCCGGCCCTGACCTTGGGCATGGTGTAGCTCCTCTCAGCCACTTCTGCGCTGTTGCAGCCTGGCGCTCTCAGCCACCGCCCCTGAGGAACGCTGGACTGGAAGAAGCACAAGCTGGAATCAAGATTGCTGGGAGAAATATCAATAACCTCAGATATGCAGATGACACCACCCTTATGGCAGAAAGTGAAGAGGAACTCAAAAGCCTCTTGATGAAAGTGAAAGAAGAGAGTGAAAAGGTTGACTTGAAGCTCAACATTCAGAAAACTAAGATCCTGGCATCTGGTCCCATCACCTCATGGGAAATAGATGGGGAAACAATGGAAACAGTGTCAGACTTTATGTTTTTGGGCTCCAAAATCACTGCAGATACTGATTGCAGCCATGAAATTAAAAGACGCTTCCTCCTTGGAAAGAAAGTTATGACCAACTTAGACAGTATGTTAAAAAGCAAAGACATTACTTTGCCAACAAAGGTCTGTCTAGTCAAGGCTATGGTTTTTCCCGTGGTCATGTACAGATGTGAGAGTTGGACTGTGAAGAAAGTTGATCGCCAAAGAATCGATGCTTTTGAACTGTGATGTTGGAGAAGACTCTTGAGAGTCCCTTGTACAGCAAGGGGGTCCAACCAGTCCATTCTAAAGGAAATCAGTCCTGGGTATTCATTGGAAGGACTGATGCTAAAGCTGAAACTCCAATATTTTGGCCACCTTATGTGAAGAGTTGACTCACTGGAAAAGACTCTGAGGCTGGGAGGGATTGGGGGCAGGAGGAGAAGGGGACTCCAGAGGATGAGATGGCTGATGGCATCACCGACTCCATGGACATTAGTTTGAGTGAACTCTGGGAGTTGGTGATGGACAGGGAGGCCTGGCGTGCTGTGATTCATGGGGTCGCAAAGAGTCGGACATGACTGAGCGACTGAACTGAACTATAAATTCATATAAAATTGTAAATACTCAATGGACACATGTTTGAGCAAGCACTGGGAGATGGTGAAGGATAAGGAGGCCTGGCGTGCTGCAGTCCATGGGGTTACAAATATTCCTCTAATTAAAAATAATAAAAATCCTTATATAATATGGAAAGAGATGTATCCCCTGTTTACCATTAACTTAAGCATAGTGATATATAACATACTTCAAGTCTAGGCAATAGGATTGTGCACTAATTTCTCTTTCTCCACAGACTTGTGGAAATTCTTAATTGGGTTGGGATAGAGGAGAATTTCTTCCCTGGACTGGTCTGGATAACTTTATATGTGTTCACCTTCCTCTTTTGGTTTCTTCTATGTGACACATTCTGTACAAAGATTGTTCCACATACTTGGGCCTTTCTTTCTTCTCTGTCTTTATCTGTGGATTAAGTTAATGGTCAGGAGAGCACTAGTCAATGTTTTACAACCTTAATTTATCATGAAATTTAACATAAATTAATATATAAAAGTATATGAAAATAGATACTTCACATTTTTAATACAGTGAACAACATATAACCAACATGCAGATCTATAAAAAGAACACTGCCAATAGCCCATAGAAGTCTGCGGGTCCTCTTCTTCCTTTCTCCATCTGGTCTCTACTGCAATCTTTTTCTGGCTTTGTTTATATGTTCCTCGTCTACATAGGGCCTCACTGTTTTCTGCATCCAGCCTACAGAAGGTCAAAGAAAATGAGGAAAGGACACACCTTGACCCTGGAGTGGTGTTGACTACTTAGAGAGCACAGACACATGCCATATCTCACTGCAAGAGAGACAGAGAAATGTATGTTCTGGAAGAAGAGGTGAACAGCTATCAGTCTTAGCCACACTGGGCTAATCATATCGTTGTCTAACAAATCTCATTAGTGTGAAGGTTAAATAAGATGTTGAAAGTAAGAGTTTAGTGCTAAGTTGAACCTGGGGAAAAACTTATGTCAATATTGAATACTATAGGCTACTTTTATGTGTTTCCATTTATTGCACAGGCCTGTATCTAATGAAGATACGTTCACACATTCTAAATTGGGCAATAAAGATGTTAAATATGAAATATAAAAGGGAGTTTCCAGATATTTTTCTTGAGTATGTTGCCCTTATTTGTGCTCAGAGGCACAAATTGATATTTATGTTTATTGATTTTTTAAAGTATAGCAAATTTTGTATAATAATTTTAAAAACAACCCTGAGAAATTTAGAATCAAAACACCCAAGACCTAGTTGCAGCTGTACCACTTATTAACTGTGATTTGGAACAAGCCATGAACTTCTCTGAGAATTAGTTTCACTATCTAGGAGATGGAAGCCAAGTTCCCCTTCCCTATTTACCTCAAATTTCTCCTAGGAGATATTTGCTATATATGCTGTTTGATAATTGTTACATATGCTGACAGAGGTAACAGTACAGAGAAAACTACAACACTATTTCTAAGAGCAGTGATAGTACCCTTTTCGTTCTGTTTATTATTACTTGAAGTGAATTAATTCAGCTTGCTGTGGAGAGAGACTTTAAACATCCAAGGTAACTCCATCATCCTACCACTCGCTTAGGGATCTGGAAATTCCAACCTCATAATGTAAAATTTCCCCACACAGAGAGGAATTTTAACATACAAAGGTACATATTTTGTATGGCAAAGCCTCACATATAAACCACCTACTTCATCTGATGCAAAAATGAATATACAGTGAAATGCCATAAAGATGGAGAAAACACCAACTGTGCCAAATTAAGAGAAAAATAGCACGTCTATCCTCAATGTAAGCATTTGCTGACATAATCATCTTTTAGAAATAATTGTAACCATATAAGATCTATTCGAGGATCTACCCACATGTAGGATGTAAATCTGTTGTTGTTTAGTCACTATGTCGTGACTAACACGTTTGGGACTCCATGGGTCCCTCTTGTTTCTCTGTCCATGGGATTTCCAAAGCAAGAATGTTGGAGTGGCTTGCCAAAGTCTATTATATGGCATATGAAAATTTAAATGTATATCTGTTTCTTGTATTTCTTTGTTTATGTGCTAGGCACTTAGAGTTACAAAATGTGTGTTGTGTTTTATTCTGTTTTGCTTTTACTTAAATAATGAATGATTGAAGCAATAATTATTATTTCTTCCTGAAATCAGCAAGTATTTCTAGTTCAACCCTTGTTCTCAAGAGGTGGAACCAAGAATCACATACCTGGAAGTACTTGCAAGGATGGAAAGTGTGTTGCATGCCCTGCAGAAGATGTTTTGATTTCAAAGAACAGAAGATTTGAAGGCCACCTGTGCATGTCTGTCTCTGTGTTTGTTTATAGGGAGGTTGTGTAAAAGAGTGGGGGACGGAGTTAATAAAATTAGTAAATTTTCTTTTTGGTTTCTGTAACTACCCAGACAGCCCATGCTTTCACACTGATTTGGGTTGGGGGGGTTGGTAGAAAAAGTGTTAGTCACTCAGTCATGTCCAATTCTGCGACCCGATGGACTGTAACCCGCCAGGCTCATCTGTCCATGAAATGCTCCAGACAAGAATATTGGAATGGGTTGCCATTTCCTTCTCCAGGGAATCTTCCCAATCCAGGGATCGAACTCGTTATAATCTGAGCCACCAGGGAGTGCTCTCTTATTACGCAGACACAGGAGAAATTCTCAGCTTGCCTGTTTAACTCTAAGCAGTGCAACTTCAATAGAATTATCCTTTCTTTCATAATTTCTTTAGTGCATAACACAAAAAAGCAAACACTATAAGGTATAACTCTGTATTATACATGCAAACACTCTATCTTGATTCCCCTTCTTTTTTTAGTGAGGTTGAGTCACTGGAAAAGAGTCTGATGCTGGGAAGAATTGGGGGTGGGAGGAGACGGGGACGACAGAGAATGAGATGGCTGGATGGCATCACCGACTTGATGGACATGAGTTTGAGTGAACTCCGGGAGTTGGTGAAGGACAGGGAGGCCTGGCGTTCTGTGATTCGTGGGGTCGCAAAGAGTCGGACACGACTGAGCGACTGAACTGAACTGAACTGAAACAGACACTTGGTGGCTCAGACAGTAAAGAATCTGCCTGCAATGCAGGAGATGCAGGTTTGATCCTTGGGTTGGGAAGATCCCTGGAGTGGGGCATGACAACCCACTCCAGTATTCTTGCCTAGAGAATCTCATGGACAGAGGAGCCTTGCAGGTTACAGTCCATGGGGGTCACAAACAGCTGGACACGACTAAGTGACTAATACGAAGAAACACACAGAGCTTGTGTTATAAACTGAAAATGAGAACTAAGTTATTTCTTCTAAAACTTTGCCAAATGCAATATTTACAATGGTATGCGAATTTTAAAATTACTTTGTCCTTAAGTTATCTGAAAGAATGACACCTAATTTTAAAGAAAGCTTATTGTTTCTAAAAAGGAAACAAATTTGATTTTTGTTTTGAGGCTTCTCGAATGAAAGATTTTTGGCCAACTTTTAACTAATTTTGGCACCTCAAATAGTGATAGAATATATAATGGAATAGATGGACCTCTGCAATGCCTATGAAAGTTCCCAAATTGTGTAATTATTATTGGCTTATTTAGATACATTTTAGAGTCAGAAGTATACTAAGATTCAGTTCAGTTCAGTTCAGTTCAGTCGTTCAGTCATGTCCGACTCTCCGCGACCCCATGAATCACAGCACGCCAGGCCTCCCTGTCCATCACCAACTCCCGGAGTTCACTCAAACTCATGTCCACAGAGTCGGTGATGCCATCCAGCCATCTCATTCTCTGTCGTCCCCTTCTCCTCCCACCCCCAACCTTTCCCAGCATCAGAGTCTTTTCCAGTGAGTTAGTAGACTTAAAAATCAGAAAGCTAAATTTGCTCTAGACTTTTTCATTGAAAAGATATATAACTGCAAAGAAGTCAATGCTGCTGCTAAGTCACTTCAGTTGTGTCCGACTCTGTGTGACCCCATAGACGGAAGCCCACCAGGCTCCCCCTTCCCTGGGGTTCTCCAGGCAAGAACACTGGAGTGGGTTGCCATTTCCTTCTCCAATGTGTGAAAGTGAAAAGTCAATAACTACATTAAAATTTATTCTCCCAAACAGGCAATGAATATATATATAGACAACCCATTATGTACAGGACTGGGTGTGCAAAGGTAAGAAAACCCTTTGCCAAATGAAGTATAATGTGAAGTGTTTACAGTTGCAAAATGGGATTTACTAAGCAGTCATTATAGGACCATCTCAGGTACAAAGGAGAAATAAATATTCTTGTTCAATAAAGGCTAGAGAGAGCGGAAAATCAAATATTTTCTGATTCATGCTTCTAATGACATTCAGTTCAGTTCAGTTCAGTCACTCAGTCGTGTCCGACTCTTTGCGACCCCACAAATCACAGCACGCCAGGCCTCCCTGTCCATCACCAACTCCCGGAGTTCACTCAAACTCATGTCCATCGAGTTGGTGATGCCATCCAGCCATCTCATTCTCTATCGTCCCCTTCTTCTCCTGCCCCAAATCCCTCCTAGCATCAGAGTCTTTTCTGTGATATGTCAGTCTAATATTGCCTGATTTCATCATCTATAGAACAGTCTTCTATTTCCAGAGAGAAAACATTCAAAGTGACAAAGAAAAAACCACAGAGATATTACTTTTATTCTTAGTATGCAGTTCAGTTCATTTGCTCAGTTGTGTCTGACTCTTTGTGACCCTGTGGACTGCAGCACGCCAGGCTTTCCTGTCCATCACCAACTCCTGGAGCTTACTCAAACTCATGTCTATCGCGTCAGTGATGCCATCCAACCATCTCATCTTCTGTCGTCCCCTTCTCCTCCTGCCTTCAATCTTTCCCAGAATCAGGGTCTTTTCAAATGAGTCAATGCTTTGCATCAGGTGGCTAAAGTATTGGAGTTTCAGCTTCAGCATCAGACCTTCCAATGAATATTCAGGACTGGTTTCCTTTAGGATGGACTGGTTGGATCTCCTTGCAGTCCAAGGGACTCTCAAGAGTCTTCTTCAACAACACAATTCTTTGGTGCTCAGCTTTCTTTATGGCCCAACTCTCACAACCATACATGACTACTGGAAAAACCACAGCTTTGACAAGACAGACCTTTGTTGGCAAAGTAATGTCTATGCTGTCTAGGTTGGTAATAGCTTTTATTCCAAAGAGCAGGAATCTTTTAATTTCATGGCTACATTCACCATCTGCAGTGATTTTGGAGCCCCCCAAAAAAGTCTTTCACTGTTTCCACTATTTCCCAATCTATTTGCCATGAAGTGATGGGACCACAAGCTATGATCTTAGTTTTCTGAATGTTGAGTTTTAAGCCAACTTTTTCACTCTCCTCTTTCACTTTCATCTTTAGTTCTTCACTTTCTGCCACCTGCATATCTGAGCTTATTGATATTTCTTCTGGCAATCTTGATTCCAGATTGTGATCCATCCAGCTGGCATTTTGCATGATGTACTTGGCATATTAGTTAAAAAAGCAGGGTGATGTTTCTGTACCTAAAACTCCATATGAATGTAGCACACAGAATCCAGAAAAACCAGAAATAATCTCCTTGTTCAAAGGTCATCTAGCCTTGTTGGTTTAACATTTTAAATCATAAATAACTTAAGCTTTCATCTTTTCTAGAGAAATCCTGTGATCTCAATAGTATCTAGGGTCTTTCACAAGGAGTGAGTCCATAGGTAAAGGTTTTCATTAGCGAACACTTTTCTGTGTAAATTACTTTTTCCTTTCTTGATGCAATTACTCCTCATGATTTATCTCCTGTAACTGATGCCTTCTCTCTACCCACTTCCCCAAACGAGACCACCACTCTTCCATATTCATTCTCCAAAACACTAATAATGTGTGCTCATTATGCAAATAGTTTTATCAAAGATTTATGAATAGTGAAATATATTCACAGTGCTATGAAAAACAGGAAACAGTTTCAGAATGAAAGTGAAAATCGCTCAGTCTTGTAGGATTCCTTGCAATCCCATGGACTATATAGTGCATGGAATTCTCCAGGCCAGAATAGTGGAAAGGGTTCCCTTCTCCAGGGGATCTTCCCAATCCATGGATCAAACCCAGGTCTTCCACAATGAAGGAAGATGCTTTACCAATTGAACCACAGGGAAGCCCCGGTCCCTAAATCTCACGACCATGTCCCACACTGGGACATCTTATTTATTGACCATATGCTCCTTGAGTCCTGACATAATAACATGTTTCTGAGCATCCTTAATGCTCACACCCTGTTCTCTGAAGGACAAACACTTAAAAGCATTCCAAATTTAGGTTTTTAATTTTGCAGTAACTTCCCTTTTTGAGCAAACCATCTCAGTATGAGCCCAAAAGGCTTTCTCTTTCTCTTTCTGACAACAACAACAGCAAAAGACAATCAAACTGTTTTGCTAAAAAGAAAAGAAAGGAATACCCAGCTTGACAAAAATTCATATGTCATTCTGAGACAGAGGAGAGTCAACTTTAAATCAGGAATGCTTTCTTATATTTCATACTTATTGAAATAGAATAACATAATCAAGAGTGCATAGAATATATTGAAGAATAATACACTTGAAGTCAGAATGATCAGAATTTAGTCTATAATTTTTCTTTCTAAAGCTGTGTGACTTAAAGTAAATCATTATCCAGTCTCGGATTCACTTTCCCACCCATGTAAGACATGTATTTCGATGATTGGCTATGTGTCAATTTGACTTACAAAGGTGAAAAATAAAACTCTTTGCCAAAAGAAGCTTATGGATGGGAAATAGATTGTCCTTGATACCCTTAGAACCATCAATCTCTGGTATTTATAGAAGATATATTATTGCCAAGTGAAATATGGAAAGATAAGAGTAGAAACAGAGTATTTATTCTTATTTATCCTTCTTATTGCAACTTGATAATAAAAACAACCCTAGTGATAGGTTTTCAGTCTAGTGTTTTGTAATTCACTCTTTGGAGACCATTCATCTTTTTCCAGTGGAAAAATAATTTCAAAATGATAATGAAAAGAGATAATATATTCACTATTTAATGTCATTACTATGCAAGAAAAAGAGATGACATGTATTTTGAAAACAGTGAAAAAATATATAAAAATGAAAATAAATTATACAAATAGGACTCAAATTTCTTTAAAATACTAGGTAAAAAAGATAATAAAAATATGGTAAGAAGATTGTCATTAAAATTAAACACTCAACATTACCATCCTGTAACTCATGCACACAGACAGTTTTAATTAAAACTGTCTTGTACTCAGGGTTTTTCTCAGAGCAAGTTTAACATCTTTGTTCCTCAAGCTGTAGATTAATGGGTTCATCATAGGAACCATATTGGTGTAAAAGACAGAAGAGATTTTCCCCTCATCCATAGACACAGCAGAAGGTGGTTTGAGATACATAAATGCCCCTGATCCAAAGAAGAGAGAAACAGCAATGATGTGGGAACTGCAGGTGCTGAAGGCTTTGGATCTGCCCTCTGTGGAGCTGATGTGGAGGATGTTGGTAAGGATGAGACCATAAGAGACAAAAATGGTGAGGCTGGGCACAATGATATTGATGCCCACTACAATGAACATTTCCAGCTCACTGACATAGGTACTTGTGCAGGAGAGCTGAAGCAGAGGGAGGATGTCACAGAAATAATGGTTGATGGTGTTTGCATCACAGAAGGTCAGTCTCAGCATACATCCAGTGTGAGCCATGGCACCAGAAAATGCCATCAAGTAGGAACCAAGCATAAGGCTGGAACACACTTTAGGGGACATGACAACATTATACAGAAGCGGCTTACAGATGGCCACATAGCGGTCGTAGGCCATTGATGTCAGCACATAGATTTCAGAAATGATAAAAAAACTAAAAAAGTAGAGCTGAGTCATGCACCCCACATAAGAAATAATATTCTTTTTTTGATATGAAGTTAATCAGCATTTTGGGTGTAAATACAGAAGAATAACAGAGGTCTATGAAAGACAGATTAAAAAGGAAAAAGTACATGGGGATGTGCAGGTGTGAATTCAGTGCAATTAGGATTATCAATCCCAAATTTCCCAGCACAGTGACCATATACATTCCTAGGAACAGGAAGAACAGAGGGAGTTGGAGATCTGGCTGGTTTGTTAATCCCAACAGAATGAATTCGGTCACAAACGAGCCATTTCCAGGAGCCATTCTTCTCTAAGGTGATCTGTGAGCACAGAAGGAAAAGGTTACATAGATAACAATGACTCAATTTTCACACAATATCTCCTCTCACAAGTGTGGTATTTGAGCTGGGAATATAGGAGAATAACCCAACCTGGACTCACAGAACTGTCTTACCTACTATCTCATGGAACTGTGCTACCATTATCATGAAACTGCTGCTGCTGCTAAGTCGCTTCAGTCGTGTCCGACTCTGTGCGACCCCCATGGACGGCAGCCCACCAGGCTGCGCTGTCCCTGGGATTCTCCAGGCAAGAACACTGGAGTGGGTTGCCATTTCCTTCTCCAATGTGTGAACGTGAAAAGTGAAAGTGAAGTCACTCAGTCGTGTCCGACCCTTAGCGACCCCACGGACTGCAGCCTACCAGGCTCCTCCATCCATGGGATTTTCTAGGCAAGAGTACTGGACTGGCTTGCCATTGCCTTCTCCGATCATGAAACTGAGTGACAGGGAATTTTGCTTTTTCGGGTCTTTATAAACTAAGTAGGAAAAAGTATAAAAACTTAGCCTACAGAAGGAAGGAAACCACTGCCCTGTGCAGACTTGACTGCTTGGGGATAAAAAACAAACAGTGGATAAAGGAGAGGTTTGGACCAGGATTGACTCATTCTTCCCCCATCTCAACATTTCTCCTTTCACTTGGAGTCTCCCCTCATCAGTAAGACTATAGGCAGAGACTCTAGTGATTAAGTGCTGCTCTTTAAAACAGACTAGACCTGGTGGGGTGAGAACAAAGAAAATTGTTTCTTAACTAAATTTCCAGAGTCTACAAGAGGTTAACTCTCCACCCCACATCACAGAATAAAAACTGTAACTGTAGATGAGTGGGACTTCCATCCATGGAGAGGGAACTTACTGACTAATCCAATGCATCCTTTTAGGCCCCTAGTGTCTCTGAACATTCACTGATTCATGTCCTGAATAGACATTTTTCTAAGATTTATGTGAGTCTCAGGATGGAAAATTGGGAAATAAACTGTCATATCTTAGATCCTTGGACTTCCATTTCAAACAAGAAGGACATTAGTAAATGGAATTCAGAAACTCACCTTCCTTTCTCCAGAAAACCCAGGGCTTTCTTATCACTGGTTTTACCCTCTGGTCTTCGTAGGGCAATTTCAGGTTCTGAAGCTTTGGTTCCTTTAATTATAAGAGAATGTAGCCCACATGTATTTCCTGATTTCACTTCAAAATCTTTTAGAAATATAGATCATAATTTCAATTTATGACTTTCAGTCCACTCAAACAGCAGAGAAAAATAAACATTATTATTATTTTTGCCACTTGGTAAGTCACAGATTTAATGTGAGTGTAATGCTATAATGCACTCAGTTATAAACGTGGCAGAAGCTTGTTCAGTGTCTTCCCCAGGGAAACAGTCTATGTATAATAGGGACCTGGGGGGATTGCATTTGCAGTCTGTACCTTAATCTGTCCTTAGTCCCTTAGAGATTCAACAGTTTACTCAAGTTTTCCCTTCACTTAGGGATTTTCCATTCCCCAAAGAAGAGCCAAATCTCCCATTTTCTGTTCATTTAGAATACAGAAATGAAGAGAAAGCCCTAGTCTCTTTTTTCCTACAAAAACAACTGATGCAAAAACAATTTATGTAGCAAATACATAAGAAATTCAGAAACTTGTTAAGAGAGTCTTCCATCTAGTTTATGCATGAAGCCAGACATATTTAGCCTTGGCATAAGAGCAATTCTGGACAATATGGTTCAGAAATGAGTCCTAGCAAATCAGTGCTGGTGCTATGGTTAGTTGCTCAGTCTTGTCCAACTCTTTGTGGCCCTATGGACTGTGACCCACCAGGTTCCTCTGTCCTTGGGGATTCTCCAGGCAAGGATACTGAAGTGGGTTTCCATGCCCTCCTCCAGGGGATCTTTCCAGCCCAGGGACTGAACCTATATGACCCTCATTGCAGATGGATTCTTTACCATCTGTGCCACAAGGGAAGCCCAAGAATATGGAGTGGGTTGCTTATCCCTCCTCCAGGGTATCTTTCTGACCCAGGAATCGAACTGGGGTCTCCTGCATTTGAGGTGGATTCTTTACCAGATGAGGTACCAGGGAATCCCAATTAACTGGCCTGTCAAAGACTCACTTACAGGAAAAATGTTCCCTCTGAGATTTCCTAATCCATAAATTCTCTACACAGTCTAGAAAATAAATATTAAAGGAGAAAAGGAACACTCGGTCTTCAGGAGAAAGATTTCTTATAATTTAAATGGTTCTAAAATAACAATTTTCTTCTATATCAGAACTAGAATAGTGCAAAAAACTCAGGTTTGTGAGTACCTTCACCATTTTTGGTTTATGCAGCTGAGGTTGAGTTTGTAGTGAGACTGTATCTCATCCTGTTCTATTCACCTCAGTGTGACTTTTTCTCACCTTACAATGTGAAGAAGGTGCTCAGCTAGTTTTCAGATCTTTTTCAGAGGGAACGTCTTCATTGTAGCTGTAGATTCACTGCATTCATGGGAGAAGGTGAGCTCAAGATCCTCCTATGTCACCATCTTGGACCACATTCCCTAAAACTGGGCTTCCCTGATAGCTCAGTTGGTAAAGAATCTACCTGCAATGCAGGAGACCCCGCTTCAATTCCTGGATCAGCAAGATCCACTGGAGAAGCGACAAGCCACCCACTCCAGTATTCTTGGGCTTCCCTGGTGGCTCAGCTAGTAAAGAATCTGCCTGCAATGCAGGAGATTTGGGAAGATCCACTGGAGAAGGGAAAGACTACCTACTATAGCATTCTAACCTAGAGAATTCCGTGGACCATATAGGCCATGGGTCCACAAAGAGTCAGACACGACTGAGTGACTTTCACTTTCACTAAACATATGCAGTCAATTTTATCTCAACAAAACTATAAAAATATGAAAAAGTTACTATTTAACTAAATAAGATACTTTATTTTTAAATGACACAAAATGTATGACCATTGAACTTCCCTGGTGGTCCAGTAGTAAAGAATCCACCTGCCAATGCAGGGGACATGGGTACAATTCCTGGTAAGGTAAGATGCCACATGTTCTGGGACAACTAATTCCATTCACCATGACTAATGAGCCCTTGGGCCACAACTACTGAAGCCCATGCTCTAGAGCCCAAGTGTAACAACTACCAAACTTAGTAGCTGCAACTTGAGAGCAACCCCTACTCGCCAGAACTAAAGATAGCCCAGCACATTTTTGACATAACTTGAAACTCCAATACTTTGGCCACCTCATGCGATGAGTTGACTCACTGGAAAAGAGTCTGATGCTGGGAGGGATTGGGGTTGGGAGGAGACGGGAACGACCGAGAATGAGATGGCTGGATGGCATCACCGACTCGATAGACATAAGTTTGAGTGAACTCCGGGAGCTGGTGATGGACAGGGAGGCCTGGCGTTCTGTGATTCATGGGGTCGCAAAGAGTCGGACACGACTGAGTGACTGAACTGAACTGAACTGAAATATGGGAATCTATCTCTTCAACTGTAAATTTAATGAAATCTAAATAGAGATCAAGTGTTTTTAATTTAAAAAATTAGTGTCACATTGATCTGGGCTGTTTTGAGAACATTTTGAAGGCTTAATACAATAAAAGGTATAAGTATCTTAATTTTTATATTGGTTGTATGTTGAAGTGATAATATTTGGATATATTGAGTTACAGGAAACATTATTATAATTAATGTCACATCTTTCTTTTTTTACCATTTTAATTTGGCTAGCTGCTGCTGCTGCTGCTAAGTCACTTCAGTCGTGTCCGACTGTGTGTGACCCCATAGACGGAAGACCACCAGGCTCCCCCATCCCTGGGATTCTCCAGGCAAGAACACTGGAGTGGGTTGCCATTTCCTTCTCCAATGCAGGAAAGTGAAAAGTGAAAGTGAAGTCGCTCAGTCGTGTCCGACCCTTAGCGACCCCACGAACTGCAGCCTACCAGGCTCCTCCGCCCATGGGATTTTCTAGGCAAGAATACTGGACTGGCTTGCCATTGCCTTCTCCTAATTCGGCTAGCAGAAAGTTTGAAATCGTATGTGGGACTTGGATATCTCTAGTCTAGCACGTCAGAGAAGGCAATGGCAACCTACTCCAGTATTCTTGCCTGGAAAATCCCATGGGCGGAGGAGCCTGGTAGGCTGCAGTCCATGGGGTCCCGAAGAGTCGGACACGACTGAGCGACTTCACTTTTACTTTTCACTTTCCTGCATTGGAGAAGGAAATGGCAACCCACTCCAGTGTTCTTGCCTGGAGAATCACAGGGACGGGGGAGCCTGGTGGGCTGCCGTCTATGGGGTCGCACAGAGTCAGACACGACTGAAGCGACTTAGCAGCAGCAGCAGTCTAGCATGTAGATGGTGCCTAATAGGTTTCATTTTTTTAGTTAGCTTTTATTACAGTGTAATTTCTTTACAATGTTGTGTTAGTTTCTTGCTGTACAGCAAATTGAATCAGTCATATGTATACACATAACCACTCTTTTTTATTTTTAATTTCCTTCCCATGTAAGTCACTACAGAGCGTTGAGTAGAGGTTCTTGTGCTATACAGGAGGTTCTCATTTGTTATCTATATGATACATAGTAGTGTTTATATGTTAGTCCCAATGTCTTAATTCATCCCAACTCCTCTTCTTCTTCTTCTTCTTTTTTTTGTTCTTGTTCAGTTTCTCAGTCTTGTCCAACTCTTTGAGATCCCCTGGACTGCAGCACTCCAGGCTTCCCTATCCTTCACTATCTCCCAGAGTTTGCTCAGACTCTTGTCCATTGAGTCGATGATGCATCCAACCATCTCATCCTCTGTCATCCCCTTCTCCTCCTGCCCTAAATCTATGCCAACATCAGGGTCTTTTCCAATGAGTTGGTTCTTTGCATGAGGTGGCCAAAGTATTGGAGTTTCAGCTTCAGCATCAGTCCCTCCAATGAATATTCAGGACTGATTTTCTTCAAGATTGACTGGTTGGATCTCCTTGCAGTCCAAAAAACTCTCAAGCCCACTGATACTGAAGATGAAACTCTAGTACTTTGGCCACCTGATGTGAAGAGCTGACTCATTTGAAAAGACCCTGATTCTGGGAAAGATTGAGGGCAGGAGGAGAAGGGAATGACAAAGGATGAGATGGTTGGATGGCATCACCACCTCAATGGACCTAAGTTTGAATAAACTCCTGGAGTTGATGGACAGGGAGGCCGGGCATGCTGCATTCCATGGGGTTGCAAATAGACACAACTGAGCAACTGAATTTAACTGGTTATTAAGTCATTAAATGTATATGTATATGATGTATGTATACACACACACACACACACACACACATATATATATATATAATTTATATGTTGATTCACACTTAGGTGGCTTCCACATCTTTGCTATTGACAATAATGTTGCCATGAACTCTGGTCGCATATAATTTTTCATGGTACTGTTTTCATTTTCTTCAGATATATACTGATTGTTGGATCACAGTCAGTTTTATTTTTAGCTTTGTGGTGTACCTCTTTACCTTTTTCCAAGGGCTTCCCTGGTGGTGGCTCAGAAGGTAAAGAATCTACCCACAATGCAGGAGACCCGGGTTCAATTCTTGGATCAAGAAGATCCCCTGTAGAAGGGAATGGCTACCCAAACCAGAATTCTTGCCTGGAGAATCCCATGGGCAGAGGAGCCTGGCTGGCTACAGTCCATGAGGTTGCAAAAATCAGACACGACTGAAGCAACTTTGCACATAAGCGTATTAGGTTCATATACGTTTCTGAACATTATATTCTCTTCTTGCATTGATCCTTTTAATGTCCTTCTTTGTCTTTTACTATTGACTTTGTTGTAATGACTACTTTGTCTTATATGGGTATAGAATCCCCCTCTTTCTTTTTTTCCATTTGATTTGAATATCTTTTACTATCCCTCATTTTATTCTGTGTGTCTCTTTGATCCAAAGTGAATCTCTTGTAGGCAGGACATGTTAGACGATTCTTTGTTTGTTTTGTTTTTAATCCATTTAGCCACCCTGTGTCTTCTTATTGGAACGTTTAGTTTATTGACACGTAAATATGTATCTACTTACTATCTTTTGCTATTTGTTTTCTGGATGTTTCTGAATGTCTTCTCTGCTCTTTCTCTATTGGTCTTTTCCATTGTGGTTTGATGATTTCTGTGGTTTTATGTCTGTGCTTCTTTCTCTCTAGTTTTTATAATATCTACTGCAGGTTTTTTTATTATGGTTACCACCAGTTTCATATATGTTGACCTATATCTGTAGCCACTCATTTTTAACTGTTAGCAATTTAAGTTCAAACAAATTCTAGTATATTTGCTTGCTTCCCCCACATTTTGTGTTTTAGATATTGTATTTTACATTTTCATGTCTATCCCATTTGTTGCAGTTATGGCTGAATTTATAATTTTCACCTTTTTACAGAGGTTTATATCTACTTACAATATTATATTTTCAGGTGTACAACAGAGTTATTCAAATTTTATTTTTTATTTATTTATTTATTTTTTTTATAAAAGAATTTTATTAAAAAAGCACAAATGCAAAGAAATGAACAGAGGAAAATTTATGCGTCGAACCTGGACTGGTCACTTATGATAATATACATGCTACAATTCCATTCTCTCCAATCATTCCACCTTCACCCTCTCCCACAGAGTCCCAAAGACTGTTCTAAATGCCTATGTCTCTTTTGCAGTCTCTTATACAGGGTTCAGGTTACCATTTTTCTAAATTCCATATATATGCGTTAATATACGGTATTGATGTTCTTCTTTCTGGCTTACTTCACTCTGTATAATTGGCTCCAATTTCATCCACCTCATTAAAACTGATTCAAATGCATTCTTTTTGATGGCTGAGAAATACTCCATTGTGTATATGTACCAAAGCTTTCTTATCCATTCATCTGCAGATGGACATCTAGGTTGCTTCCATGTCCTGGCTATTATAAACAGTGCTGCAATGAACATTGGAGTACATGTGTCTCTTTCAATTCTGGTTTCCTCGGTGTGTATGCCCAGGAGTGCAATCGCTGGATCATATGGCAGTTCTATTTCCAGTTTTCTGAGGAATCTCCACACTGTTCTCCATAGTGGCTGTACTAGTTTGCATTCCCACCAACAGTGTAAGAGGGTTCCCTTCTCTCCACACCCTCTCCAGCACTTATTGCATGTAGACTTTTGGATAGCAGCCATTCTGACTGGTGTGAAATGGTATCTCATTGTGGTTTTGATTTGCATTTCTCTGATGATGAGGGATGTTGAGCATTTTTTCATGTGTTTATTAGCCATCTTTATGTCTTCTTTGGAGAAATGTCTGTTTAGTTCTTTGGCCCATTTTTTGATTGGGTCACTTAGTTTTCTGGAATTAAGCTGCAGGAGCTGCTTGTATAATTTGGAGATTAATCCTTTATCAGTTGCTTCATTTGCTATTATTGTCTCCCATTCTGAAGGTTGTCTTCTCACCTTGCTTAGAGTTTCCTTTGCTGTGCAGAAGCTTTTGATTTTAATTAGGTCCCATTTGTTTATTTTTGCTTTTATTTCCAATATTCTGGGAGGTGGGTCTTGGAGGATCCTGCTGTGATTTATGTCGGAGAGTGTATTGCCTACGTTCTCCTCTAGGAGTTTTATAGTTTCTGGTCTTACATTTAGATCTTTAATCCATTTTGAGTTTATTTTGGTGTATGGTGTTAGGAAGTGTTCTAGTTTCATTCTTTTACAAGTGGCTGACCAGTTTTCCCAGCACCACTTGTTAAAGAGACTGTCTTTTCTCCATTTTATATTCTTGCCTCCTTTGTCGAAGATAAGGTGTCCATAGGAGCGTGGGTTTATCTCTGGGCTTTCTATTTTGTTCCATTGTTCTATATTTCTGTCTTTATGCCAGTACCATACTGTCTTGATGACTGTGGCTTTGTAATAGAGCCTGAAGTCCGGCAGGTTAATTCCCCCAGTTCCATTCTTCTTCCTCAAGATTGCTTTGGCTATTCGAGGTTTTTTGTATTTCCATACAAATTGTGAGATCATTTGTTCTAGTTCTGTGAAAAATATTGTTGGTAGCTTGATAGGGATTGCATTGAATGTATAAATTACTTTGGGTAGTATACTCACTTTTACAATATTTATTCTTCCAATCCACGAACACGGTATATTTCTCCATCTATTCATGTCCTCTTTGATTACTTTCACTAGTGTTTTATAGTTTTCTATGTACAAGTCTTTTGTTTCCTTAGGTAGATATATTCCTAAGTATTTAATTGTTTTCATTGCAACAGTGAATGGAATAGTTTCCTTAATTTCTCTATTTTCTCATTATTAGTGTATAGGAATGCAAGGGATTTCTGTGTGTTGATTTTATATCCTGCAACTTTACTGTAATCATTGATTAGCTCTAGTAGTTTTCTGGTAGAGTCTTTAGGGTTTTCTGTGTAGAGGATCATGTCATCAGCGAACAGTGAAAGCTTTACTTCTTCTTTTCCAATTTGTATTCCTTTTATGTCTTTTTCTGCTCTGATTGCTGTGGCCAAAACTTCCAGAACTATGTTGAATAGTAGTGGTGAGAGTGGGCACCCTTGTCTTGTTCCTGACTTTAGGGGAAATTCTTTCAGTTTTTCACCATTGAGGATAATGTTTGCTGTGGGTTTGTCATATATAGCTTTTATTATGTTGAGGTATGTCCCTTCAATTCCCACTTTCTGGAGAGTTTTTATCAAAAATGGATGTTGAATTTTGTCGAAGGCTTTCTCTGCATCTATTGAGATAATCATATGATTTTTATTTTTCAGTTTGTTAATGTGGTGTATTACGTTGATTGATTTGCGTATATTGAAGAATCCTTGCATTCCTGGGATAAAGCCCACTTGGTCATGATGTATGATCTTCTTAATGTGTTGTTGGATTCTGATTGCTAGAATTTTGTTAAGGATTTTTGCATCTATGTTCATCAGTGATATTGGCCTATAGTTTTCTTTTTTTGTGGGGTCTTTACCAGGTTTTGGGATTAGGGTGATGGTGGCCTCATAGAATGAGTTTGGAAGTTTCCCTTCCTCAGCTATTTTCTGGAAGAGTTTGAGTAGAATAGATGTTAGCTCTTCTCTAAATTTTTGGTAGAATTCAGCTGTGAAGCCGTCTGGACCTGGGCTTTTGTTTGCTGGGAGATTTTTGATTACAGTTTCAATTTCCGTGCTTGTGATGGGTTTGTTCAGATTTTCTATTTCTTCCTGGTTCAGTTTTGGAAAGTTGTACTTTTCTAGGAATTTGTCCATTTCTTCCAGGTTATTCATTTTATTGCCATATAATTGCTGATAGTATTCTCTAATAATCCTTTGTATTTCTGTGTTGTCAGTTGTGATCTCTCCATTTTCATTTCTAATTTTATTGATTTGGTTCTTCTCCCTTTGTTCAAATTTTAAAGGTTATATTTCTTTTATATTTATTATACAACATTGGTTATAGTCCCTGTGTGTACAATATACCCTTATAGCTTGTTTACTTTATACATAGTAGCTGTATCTCTTAGTCCCCTATCCTTTTCTTGCCCCTGCCTCTTCTATTTCCTCATTGGTAACCATTAGTTTGTTTGCTGTATCTGTGAGTCTGATTCATTTTTATATTTACTAGTTTGTTGTATCTTTTAGATTTCAGATATAAATGATATCGTTTAGTGTTTTTCTTTCTCATTGACTTATTTCATTTAGTATAATATCCTCCAAGTCCATTCATTTATTACTAATGGCAAAACTTCATTCTTTTTAACAGCTGAGCAGTATTCCATTGTGTTTATTTATCATATCTTTATCCATTTGGCCCTTGATGGACATTTAGGTTACTTTCATATCTTGGCTTAATTTTATAATTTTCATTTTTAACCACTATATTAGCCTAATGTGGTTGATCCACAGCCTTTACTATATACTTGTCTTTACCTATAGAATTTTCCCTTCCTCTAATTTCCTATTCTTCTTGTAGTCTTTTTTTAACAAAGAAGACTTTTTAACATTTCCTCTATAGTTGCTTTTGTATTGGTGAACCCTTTTAGTTTTTGCTTGTTGGAAATGCTCCTTATTTTTACTTCAATTCTGAATGATAGACTTGCTTGGAAGAGTATCTTGGGCTGCAGAGGTTTTTTTTTTCCTCTTCAGCAGTTTAAATATATTGTGTTTTTAGAAAGATGTTGTGTTTTTAGAAACATATATATTTTTAGAAAATATATTGTGTTTTTAGAAATATTTAGGAATTTAGAAAGATGGTAACCTGAACCGTGTATACGAGACTGCAAAAGAGACATAGGCATATAGAATAGTCTTTGGGACTCTGTGGGAGAGGGTGAAGGTGGGATGATTGGGGAGAACGGCATTGTAGCATGTATATTATCATAAGTGACCAGTCCAGGTTCGACGCATGATACAGGATGCTTGGGGCTGGTGCACGGGGATGACATGGAGGGAGGATATGGGGAAGAGGGAGGTGGGAGGGGGGTTCAAGAAAGAGAACACATGTACACCCGGGGCGGATTCATGTCAATGTATGGCAAAACCAACCAATATATTAATGTAAGGTAATTTGCCTCCAATAAAACAAATTAAAAATAAATAAATAAATAAAAAAGAAATAAATATATTGTGTTACTCCCTTCTGATCTGCAGAAGTCCTTCAGAAAAATTAGCTTATAATAGACTTATGTGGGTTTCCTCCAATGAGATTCTTTGTTTTCCTATTGCTGCCTTTAAAATTCTATTTTGATCTTTAACTTTTGCCATTTTGACTATGATATGCCACAGTGTATTTCACTTTGGGTTCATCTTGTTTGAGACTCTCCATAATTCCCAAACCTGGAGAGCTGTTTCCTTCAAGTGTTTAGCAAAAATTTCATTAAATATATCTTTTACATTTTCTCTTTTTTTCTACTGGTTCCACTACAACACGAATGCTAATAAGCTTGATGTTGTCACAGAGGTCCATTAAACTCCTCATATTTTAAAAAATCTGTTGTTCTTTTTTGCTATTCTCATTGTGTGGTTTCCATTATTCTGTCATCCATATCACTTAAGCATTCTTCTTTATCACTATAATGCTGCTAATTTCCTCTAGTGTATTTTTCACTACAGTTATTGTAGACTTGAGCTATAACTGTCTTTTTTTTTTTTTTTACCAGTTCCTTGTTAAAATACTCATGCTGTTTATCTATTATTTTCCCCAGTTTCATTAGCATTCTTATTACCATTGCTTTGAATTCTTTATCCAGTAAATTAGTTATCTACTTTTCATTAGGGTTTTAATAAAGGTTTTCGTTGCTCTTGTTCTTTCGTCTGAAACAAATTCTTACAACTTCTGATTTTTCTTAACTTTTTCTGTCTCTCTGACATTAGGTAAAGCAATTACATATTCCAGTCCTTGAAAGTGGTTTCTTGTATGGGAGTGTCCCTATGCATTCTGTGTATGTTCAATGGCTTTGGTGGGAGAACAGGATTTGAAGTGAGCATGGACTGTATCTTCTTCTGGGGTGTGATGGCAGCCACTGCATTGGTGGGATGTATGGCTGGAGTTGGTGGGAACAGAGGCAGAGCCAGGGGTTGAGCAAGGGCTTCCCTGTTCTCAATGGCTTTCACCACCTTATCAGGGGTAGGCATGTGGCTGGAGGAGCTGGAAAAAGAGTGTTGAGAAAGTGGGTGTATGTGATGTATGTATCCTGTATGTGATGGCAGTTTCTGTATTATTCTAGGCCTGTGAACTTTTGGCTGTGTTGGTTTCTTGACTCTGTGCTGGTTTTGATTTCTCCCAAGTGTGCAAAAGGCTCCCTTGGTGGCTCAGTGGTAAAAAAAAAAAATCTAACAGGCAAGCAGGAGACCCAGGTTTGACTCCTGGGTCAGGAAGGTCCTCTGAAGCAGGAAATGGCAACCGATTTTAGTATTCTTGGCTGAGCAATCCCACGAACAGAGGAGCCTTGTGGGCTACAGTCCATGGGGTCACAAAAGAGTTGGACATGACTTAATAACTAAGCATCAACAACCTCACCTCAGTCAGTGGCTGGGTAGTGGTGAGGGCTTGGTGCCACAGCACAGAGATGACCCTGCCCCCTCCCAATATGGACAGGAATGTGCACATTGGTGATAGTGTTCTCTTCTCTGGATCTAACTTCACTCCTCCTGGAGTGCCTGCAGACATATGAGTTGACAGTGGCTCAGTTGCAGCCTCAGTGTCCAAGTCACCTCCCATCCCTTCAAGTGTGCACACTTTTGTTAACAATGGAATGCATCCTCCCCTTTAGTGGGCAGTGACCACAGGAGCATGAGAGGCTGGGGCAGGAGCTCAGTCAGGGCTGGGGAAGAGGGGATGCTGGGGTGGTTCTTTCCAGCTGGATGGAGTCCCAGGCAGTTTTCAATTTGCTGCCTCCATGCTGTGACTGGGAGTGAGCAGGCCTGGCACATGCTCTTCAAGAGCAGGGTGTCAGTTACTTGCAGCATTCAGGTTTTCAAGCCAGAAAGGGGTTTATTTCCTGTTGTTAAACCCTAGAAGGAAATGGCAACCCACTCCAGTATTCTTGCCTGGAGAATCCCAGGGATGGGGGAGCCTGGTGGGCTGCCGTCTGTGGGGTCGCACAGAGTCGGACTCGACTGAAGCGACTTAGCAGCAGCAGCAGCAAACCCTAGAACTGGTGTGCCTAAACTCTGGCCCCAAATCCTTGCTCCTCCAGGAGGATTCCCCAGCCTGTGATATCCCCTTTCCTCTTCTCTGCCCCAGATGAGAAGTATAGGTCCCAACCATATCGCTTCTTTCCCCTTCCTGGAAGACTCCATATGGATTATTCTTTATAACCTTTATTGTAGAACAGCTGATCTGTTCTTGCCCAGATGGATTTCAGCAAGAGTTTCTCTATATGCAGTTGTAATGTGATGTGTTTCTGAGGTGGGGTGAGCTTAGCATCCTGCCAACCTGCCGTCTAGAGCTCCCGTCTCATTTTTATAATTTAGATTGTTTTAGGCTCTCTCTGCACAGAAGATCAGGTTTAGGTGAAAACTTTAAATTCCTTTCTGGTCTTTTTGAGCCTGTATCATTCCAGGTACATACATGGAGACCTTCCCATTATCTCTGTATATGCTTCTTACTTTACAAAAGTCCTAGTCTTTAATGTCTGGCTCCAAAAAGAAAAACAGAATGGGAAGGAAAAAGGGTACAGGCCTTTAAACTCCCTGGAAGTCACTTCAGCTGGATCAGAAAGGGATTATAGTGATGGGGGGGAGACACTAACAGTGGTTGCTCCCCCTGTGTCTGCACATCTGGTTCAGAAGCAAAAATCAGTAATCAGAGCACAGACACTGGATATTGGAGGGGAAAGGTCCTACTAGCCAACTTTGGGTTCCAAAAGCTTTGTCGAAGCCTCTCCTGGGCATGTGCATGCCTGACATTCATGGAAAATGTTTACATTAACCCTTGACACATCATACTAAGGATTTTATAGGTTGAATTTTTGCCTTTAAAAAAATAAGAATGCAACATCTTTTCCAGTATAGACAGTGCAAAAATATGTGTATCCACCAAGTATTTCTTTCAAGATGTTATTATACTGCCAGTTGCACTTTGAGGTTGAGTAATTTAAAATCTCAACCATATGGAAGTACCATATGAAACTCTGCAAAAAAAAAAAAATGTCAAAAATCAAATAACTTAAGCTGATAGCCTACTTAGAGAAACACCGTGAGCTCAATAATATCTCTAGGGCATTATAGAAAGGAGAGCAGGGTCATAGTTAGGAGCTTTCAAGTCCTTCAATTTACTCTCTAAATTCCTTCTTCCTAACTTGAATTTCAAATGCTCTTAACTATTTTATCACCTGTAGCTGCCCTCTTTCTCCCTGGTTCCAAATGTGACACACCTTTTCCACCATTATTTCCCAATGCCCTACTACTGTACAGTCATGTGCATTATAACTTTATCAACGGTTTATATACTGTGAAATACATATACTTTCCTGTACAGAAGAATACAATTTCAGAATAAAATTTGTTTCCTAAGCCTTATGACCACTTCCCACACAGCGACCTCTTATTTTCTGGCTATGAGTCTTGTAGAGGTCTGTCTTCATGATGTGATTCTGGACTCTTTTCCTTACCACGTCCTGTTCTGTTAATAATAATAATAATAAAAAAAACCACTTTCAAACGCCTGAAATTCAGTTTTCTTAATTTTAGACACATACAAAAACCCTTCCTATATGAGTCAATCATTTCACCAATGTGTGTGCTAAGTCATTTAGTCATGTCTGACTCTTTGCGACCCTGTGGACTGTAGCCTTCCAGGTTCCTCTGCCCATGGGATTCTTCAGGTAAGAATACTGGAGTGAGTTGCCTTGCTCTCCTCCAGGGGATCTTCCAGACCCAGAGATCAAACCCACATCTCTTACGTCTCCTGCATTGGCAGGCAGTTTCTTTATCATAATGCCCCCTGGGAAACCCCATCTCACCAATATACTAGTCCAAAAGACCTTCCTTTCCTACCCAAAGAAACCCATGAAACTCTTTGCCTAAATAGGAAAACAAACAACAAAAAAGCAGCATGCACCGTGAGAGAAATTCATACATCCCCTGGAATAAACAACAGTTAAGCTTCAAATTAAAAATATTTTCTCATTAATGATCATAACTGAAACAAATAGAATGAAGTAGACCACAGAAGTAGCAGACTTGAAATTAGAAGGCTAACTGTTTAGTCTAGATTTTTTTCTTTATGAACCTGTGACATTTAATAATTAACCATTTGGAGCTTCATTTTACCATCAATGAAATAAATATATTTAGATGATCTGCTGAGTTAATTGTGCAAAGATAAAGGGAAAAATCCAGCCAAAGAAGTTTGATTGTTGGGCCAGCCTTTGCCCAAACCAACGTCTGGGTGGGCGACCCTGGGACCCAAGCACCACGCCGACAGATGCAATCAGCAAGAGGATTTTATTGAACATTTGCGCAAACGGGCCCTCCGCATCAAAAGCGAGCCGAGGACCCCTAGCAACAGTTACAGACCGGTTTTAAAGCCCCAAATCTACATAATTAGCATATCACACGGGTATACAGCTCAGGGACTTTCTTTGCGAAACGTGAGCCTCCGGGGAGGGGCTGTTTTTTTTTTTTCCTTCCGCAAGGCGCTTTTGGTTGCTCAAGTCCCAGGAACTTGTGAAAGTGTGAGCAAATGTTGGATTGACGTTTACACCGGGGGCGGGGGGGGGGGGTGTTTCAGATGTAAAATATTTACCAGATACAAAATAAATTGCAGATAAAGCCTTTATGGAAACTTCAATCTCTGACATTTAAAAGAGACATAGTCTTCCAGGTCAGAAAATGGAAAGATGGGAGTAGAAACAGAATATCTGATGCGTTTTTCTAACAACAAGGGGCAGATAAGCGTAACTCCAGTGAAAGAATGTTACTTTAGTCTTATCTAGCTGATTTTCATCACTGGTCTGTCATTATATCAGAGGTGTCTCAAATTTGATCACTTGGGGACCATTTTCCTTTTCAGTAAAAACTGAAAGTATGAAATGACAATAAAAATAACAGAGATATTACACTTTTAATTTAAAATTGCTAGTAAAAAGGAAAACTGCAGGAGATACCATGCAAATGATTAGGGGAAAAGAAGTAACAGACAGAAAAGACAGAGATAAATTATTGGGGGAAGGCTCAAATATTATTTAAATCATGTTATTTAAAAAAGAGAGAAAGAAGATTGTAACTATAAATATTTAAATGAACACACAGAATCTCCTTCTCCTAAAACTATATGCACAGACAGATAATGTCTCTGATCAAAACTTCACCATCCTCAGGACTTTTCTCAGAGCAAGTTTAACATCTTTGTTCCTTAAGCTGTAAATTAAGGGATTCATCATGGGAACCACATTGGTGTAAAAGACAGACGAGACTTTTCCCTTATTCATGAGCATAGAAGGTGGTTTGAGATACACAAATGCACTTGATCCAAAGAACAGAGAAACAGTAATGATGTGGGAACTGCAGGTGCTGAAGGCTTTAGACCTGCCCTCTGTGGAGCTGATGTGGAGGATGTTGGAGAGGATGAGACCATAAGAGATAAAGATGGTGAGACTGGGCACAATGATGTTGATGCCTGACATGATGATAACTTCCAGTTCAAGGATGTAGGTACTTGTGCAGGAGAGATGGAGCAGAGGGTACGTGTCACACAAATAATGGTTGATAGTGTTTGTATCACAGAAGGTCAATCTCAACATGCCTCCAATAAGGATCATGGGATCCAAAAACGCCATCAAGTAGGAACCGAGCATAAAGCTGGAACACACTTTAGGGGACATGGCAATGTTATACAATAGTGGGTTACAGATGGCCACATAGCGGTCATAGGCCATTGATGTCAACACATAGCATTCAGAAATACCAAAAAAAGTCAAGAAGTAAAGCTGAGTCATGCACCCCATGTAGGAGATACTCTTCTTCTTTAATATGATGTTAATCAGCATTTTAGGTGTAAAAACAGAAGAATAACAGAGATCTATGAAGGACAAATTAAAGAGGAAAAAGTACATAGGGGTGTGTAGATGTGAACTCAGCCCAATTAGAATGATCAAGCTCAAATTTCCCATCACAGTGACCATATACATTACTAGAAATAGGAAAAACAGGGGGAGCTGAAGAACTGATTGGTCTGTTAATCCCACTAAAATGAACTGAGTCATCAAAGAGTCATTCCCTGGAGCCATTCTTCTCTAAGGAGATCTGTGAAAACAGGAGAGAAGGGTTACATGGAGGAAAAAGTATTTCTCACATCTCCTCACATAAAGTGATGTATGCACTGGGATTGACTGTGAATAGCCCAAAGTGGACCCATAGAATTTACTTACCATTATCATGGAAATGAGTGACATAAATTTCCTGTATAAATGCTTTACAAACCAAAGCGTTTGTAAAGCAAATGCTTTACAAAGTGTTTGATGCTTTGTAAAGCATCAAAATTTAGCCTTTTATCCAAAAGAATAATGGTGGCTCAGGGGTAAAGAATCAATCTGCAATGCAGGAGACACAGGAGAGGCAAGTGTGATCCGTGGGTCAGGAAGATCCCCTGGAGAAGGGAATGGCAACCCACTCCAGTATTCTTGCCTGGAGAATCCTATGGACAGAGGAGTCTGGCGGGCTACTGTCCATAGCGCTGCAAAGAGTCGGAAATGGCTGAGCAACTGAACAACAAAGGAAAACAAGCGTGAACGAGGACAGTTTCCCTTCTCTCATCTCATCATTATTTCATTCACTTGGACCCTCTCCTCACCTCTCCTATTCTTTTGGCAACAACCCCTAAAGCCTGGTTTTTGCCTCTAGAACACATAAGACTATGTAGGGTAGGAACCAAGAATATTGCTTCCAATTTATTTAAAAAACAAGCAAGGCTAGGACAGCTTAAGTTACTCCATATCAGTTCAGTTGCTCAGTTATGTCTGACTCTTTGCGACCCCATGGAGGGCAGCACGCCAAGCCTCCCTGTCTATCACCAACTCCCGGAACCTACTCAAACTCATGTCCATCAAGCCGGTGATTCCATCCAACCATCTCATCCTCTGTCATCACCTTCTCCACCTTCAATATTTCCCAGAACCAGAATCTTTTTCAATGAGTCAGTTCTTCACATCGGATGGCCGTATTACTGGAATTTCAGGTTCAGCCTCAGTCCTTCCATATACCACAGAGCAAAAGTTATAAAAGTAGAAGAAAGAGTGTTCCATACATGGAGAAGAAACTTACTAAGAAACTTCATCTCTTGTGTTTGTAAATGATTCCTAACATTCCCTGCTCTTCCCTCAAACAGATTTCTCTGCAAGATTCAACTGAATCTCAGGACTGCACAAAAAGGAAATGGACTGTCATATCTTAGGTTCTCAGTCTTTCTCTTGAACAAGGAAAACATGAATATAAATGGAATTCAGAAACTCACCTTCTTAAAGGCAGAATATCCCAGGGCTTTCTTCTTGTTTTTACCCCATGGTCCTGGAAGGGCAATTTCAGGTTCTGAGGATTTGGTTCATTGATTTTAAGAAACCACCATCTGTAATTAATTCTTTATATGACCTAGAATTCTTTCAGAATCAGAGATCATAATTTTGATTATGATATCAGTCCTATCCAGCAGCAGAAAAAAATAAATGGTTGCTATTATTATCACTTTGGCCACATAGGAAGTAACAGAGGATTTAATGTGAGTGTAATAATATACTCAGATATAGATATGGCAGCAGCTTGTTCCACCTATTCCCCAGGGAACAGTTTCTATGTGTAATAGGGAACTAAGGGGATTGTATATACAATCTGTCTTTAGTTCCTTATAGACTTAATATCTTACTCAAGTTTTTTTTTGCTCTAGGGATTTCTCATCCTCCAAGGAACAGCCAAAATTAATGACGATTTACCATCAGCAAGATGGCAGAAGAGCAAGCCCTAGAATCTCCTTCCCTGCATGAACACACTGACTCAAAGCAAATTATGTACAGATTCCCTTTATAAAAAATCCCAAACTTAGTTAAAAGGATGCTGCACACAGTTCCAGCGTGATACCAATCATGTTGAAACTGTTAAGAAAATGCAAGGTACATCTTGTCATATACCTATGGTGATCCAGAAATATGTGATTGGGACAAAATTCCCCAGTTCCCAGGTTCTCCCTGGGGAGAGAAAGAGATGCACAATACATCCAAAGCCCCAACTTTTCTAAGGGCCATTCAGAAGACTGGCCTCTGTATAGCCTGTGTGAGAAAGCTGAAGGGATACAGGATATGGCATAGTTTAGCTGCCGAGGTGAGAGAGAAGACAGACAGCAATTTGGGCTAAAATTCACTATAGCCACCTACCCCACATTAACTTAACATAGCTAGTAGTAGAAAATATTTTTCCTACAGTTTCTCCTTGGTAAAGGAAAAGGTACACTGTTCAACCAATGACCCAACTGATCTAGGAGCTGCCCGAGGAATTGACTAACCTCCTGTGTTAAGGGTCTACAGGATCCTGACGTTCTCCAGAGGCCTGGAGCTACTAAAAACAAAGTGGGTTATATTATCACAAGATTGAGAGGTCTGCTTTTTCTAGCCAATTTTATTGAGAGGGTCAGCTCCTTTACAAGGCCAGGTTATGAGAATTAAAATAGTTTGCTATTTTGTCTATATGCAGACATGAGTGCACAAAGATGAGGAAAAATGAAGAAAAGTGGGATTACATTGATTAAAAAAAAAAAAAAGGCTCTTTCCAAGAAAGTGATCCTAAATTTGACCCTACTGAAATGGAGATACATGATTTACCTGACTGAGAAATTCTTTAACTATCATAAAGATGCTCAAGGTTGTTGAAGAACAGTACATGAACAAAGTGGCAATTTTATTCTTTGAAGAGTACCAAACAGAAATCAAGAAGCCAAAACACAATAATTGAACTGAAAAATTCACTAGCAGGTCAAAATAGCAGACTAAAAAAATGTAAGAAAGAATTATAAACTTCGGAAAAAAGACATCTGAAATAATTTAGTAAGTGGAGGAAAAAGAAGAATGAAAAGTTGTGTCAAAAGTCTAGGATTTATAGGAAGTGTTAGTATCACATGAGCCACATAGGCATTCCATGGATCACCACAGGAGAAAATGCAAGTGATGATCTAAAAGTTTTCTCAAATAAAATCTGGCTGAAAAAATCCTCAAGTCTATGCAAACAACTGGACATCCAGAAGTAGGAAACAAAAACTTAACATCCCAAATAAGATGATCCCAAAGAAATCCACCACAAGGCACATTACAATCAAGTTAACAGAAGTCAAAGAAAGAGCTTTCTCTTCAAGTATAGGTGATTTATAATATTATGTTAGTTTCAGGTATAAAATATAGTGATTCAATATTTTTATAGATTATACTTCATTTAAATTTTTATGAAAATATTGACTATATTCTCCAACTATATAATATACCCTTGTTGTTTATTTATTTTATACATACTGTTCTGTATCTTTTAATCCCCTACTCCTATATTTCCCTTCAGCCCTTCCTTTTCCTCATTGATAACCACTAGTTTGGTCTCTATGTCTGTGAAAATGTTTCTATTCTGTAATATTCACTTTTCTTTCATTTTTTTTTATATTTTACATATAACATATCATATAACATTGATCTTTCCATTATTTCACTGAACTCTATGGCCTACTACAAATAAACTATTCTCTATGGTCAACTACATAATTGTAAACAACAGAATTTCATTTTTTCATGACCAATATTTTCATGACTAACATATATATATATAAACACCCCAAAAGTTGTCCTTTTCATTATAGGGGACTGTAATGCAAAAGTAGGAAGTCAAGAAACACCTGGAATAACAGGTGAATTTGGCCACGTAGTACAGAATGAAGTGGGGCAAATGCTAATAGAGTTCTGCCAAGAGAATGCACTGGTCATAGCAAACACCCTCTTCCAACAACACAAGAGAAGACATGGACATCACCAGATGGTTGACGCCAAAATCAGATTGATTATATTCTTTGCAGCCAAAGATGGAGAATCTCTATACAGTCAGCAAAAACAAGACCGGGAGATGACTGTGGCTCAGGTCATGAACTCCCTATTGTCAAATTCAAACTGAAATTGAAGAAAGTTGAGAAAACCACTACACCATTCAGGTATGACCTAAATCAAATCCCTTATGACTATACAGTGGAAGTGACAAATAGATGTAATGGACTAGATCTGATAGATAGAGTGCCTGATGAACTATGGACGGAGGTTCATGACATTGTACAGGAGACAGGAATCAAGATCATCCCAAGAAAAAGAAATACAAAAAAGGCAAAAAAGGAAAATGGTTGTCTGAGGAGGACTTACATAGCTGTAAAAAGAAGGGAAGTGAAAAGCAAAGGGGAAAAGGAAGGATATACCCATTTGAATGCAGAGTTCCAAAGAACAGCAAGGAGAGATAAGAAAGCCATCCTCAGCAATCAATGCAAAGAAATAGAGGACAACAATAGAATGGGAAAGACAAGAGATCTCTTCAAGAAAATTAGAGATACCAAGGGAACATTTTATGCAAAGATGGCCTCGATAAAGGACAGAAATGGTATGGACCTAACAGAAGCAGAAGATATTAAGAAGAGGTGGCAAGAACACACAGAAGAACTAAACAGAAAAGATCACGTCCCAGATAATCACGATGGTATGATCACTCACCTAGAGCCAGACATCCTGGAATGTGAAGTCAAGTTGGCCTTAGGAAGCATCACTATGAACAAAGCTAGTGGAGGTGATGGAATTCCAGTTGAGCTATTTCAAATCCTGAAAGATGATGCTGTGGAAGTGCTGCACTCAATATGCCAGCAAATTTGGAAAACTCAGCAGTGGCCACAGGACTGGAAAATGTCAGTTTTCATCCCAATCCCAAAGAAAGGGAATGCCAAAGAATGCTCAAACTACCGCACAATGGCACTCATCTCACACGCTAGTAAAGTCATGCTTAAAATTCTAAAACCGAGGCTTCCACAATACGTGAACCGTGAAATTCCAGATGTTCAAGCTGGATTTAGAAAAAGCAGAGGAACCAGAGATCAAATTATCAACATCTGCTGGATCATGGAAAAAGCAAGAGAGTTCCAGAAAAAACATCTATTTCTGCTTTATTGACTATGCCAAAGCCTTTGACATTGTGTATCATAATAAACTGTGGAAACTTCTGAAAGAGATGGGCATACCAGACCACCTGACCTGCCTCTTGAGAAACCTATATGCAGGTCAGGAAGCAACAGTTAGAACTGGACATGGAACAACAGACTGGTTCCAAATAGGAAAAGGAGTAAGTCAAGGTTGTATATTGTCACCCTGCTTATTTAACTTATATGCAGAGTACATCATGAGAAACACTGGGCTGGAAGAAGCAGAAGCTGGAATCAAGATTGCCAGGAGAAATATCAGTAACCTCAGATATGCAGATGACACCACCCTTATGGCAGAAAGTGAAGAAGAACTAAACAGCCTCTTGACGAAAGTGAAAGAGGAGAGTGAAAAAGTTGGCTTGAAGCTCAACATTCAGAAAACTAGGATCACAGCATCCGGCCCCATCACTTCATGGTAAATAGATAGGGAAACAGTGGAAACAATGGAAACAGTGGCGGACTTCATTTTTCTGGGCTCCTAAATCACTGCAGATGGTGATTGCAGCCATGAAATTAAAAAGACACTTACTCCTTGGAAGGAAAGTTATGACCAACATCAGTTCAGTTCAGTTCAGTTCAGTCGCTCAGTCATGTCCGACTCTCAGCGACCCCATGAATCACAGCATGCCAGGCCTCCCTGTCCATCACCAACTCCCGGAGTTCACTCAAACTCATGTCCATCGAGTCGGTGATGCCATCCAGCCATCTCATTCTCTGTCGTCCCCATCTCCTCCTACCCCTAATCGCTCCCAGCATCAGAGTCTTTTCCAGTGAGTCAACTCGTCGCATGAAGTGGCCAAAGTATTGGAGTTTCAGCCTTAGCATAAGTCCTTCTAATGAACACCCAGGATTGATCTCCCTTAGAATGGACTGGTTGAATCTCCTTGCAGTCCAAGGGACTCTCAAGAGTCTTCTCCAGCACCACAGTTAAAAAGCATCAATTCTTTGGCGATCAGCTTTCTTCACAGTCCAACTCTCACATCCATACATGACCACTGGAAAAACCATAGCCTTGACTAGACGGACGTTGGTTGGCAAAGTAATGTCTCTGCTTTTTAATATGCTATCTAGGCTGGTCATAACTTTCCTTCCAAGGCGTAAACATCTTTTAATTTCATGGCTGCAATCAGCATCTGCAGTGATTTTGGAGCCCCAAAAAATAATGTCTGACACGGTTTCCACTGTTTCCCCATCTATTTCCCAAGAAGTGATGGGACCAGATGCCATGATCTTCGTTTTCTGAATGTTGAGCTTCAAGCCAACCTTTTCACTCTCCTCTTTCACTTTCATCAAGAGACCTTTAAGTTCCTCTTCACTTTCTGCCATAAGGGTGGTGTCATCTGCATATCTGAGGTTATTGATATTTCTCCTGGCAATCTTGATTCCAGCTTCTGCTTCTTCCAGCCCAGCATTCCTCATGATGTACTCTGCATATAAGTTAAATAAACAGGGTGACAATATACAACCTTGACGTACTCCTTTTCCTATTTGGAACCAGTCTGTTGTTCTATGTCCAGTTCTAACTGTTGCTTCCTGACCTGCATACAGGTTTCTCAAGAGGCAGGTCAGGTGGTCTGGTATTCCCATCTCTTTCAGAATTTCCCACAGTTTATTGTGATCCACACAGTCAAAGGCTTTGGCATAGTCAATGAAGCAGAAATAGATGTTTTTCTGGAACTCTCTTGCTTTTTCCATGATCCAGCGGATGTTGGCAATTTGATCTCTGGTTCCTCTGCCTTTTCTAAAACCTGCTTGAACATCTGGAAGTTCACGGTTCCCATATTGCTGAAGCCTGGCTTGGAGAATTTTGAGCATAACTTTACAGCGTGTGAGATGAGTGCAATTGTGCGGTAGTTTGAGCATTCATAGATAGTATATTAAAAAGCAGAGACATTACTTTGCCATCAAAGGTCCGTCTAGTCAAGGCTATAGTTTTTCCAGTGGTCATGTATGGATGTGAGAGTTGGACTGTGAAGAAACCTGATCACTGAAGAATTGATGCTTTTGAACTATGGTGTTGGAGAAGACTCTTGAGAGTCCCTTGGAATGCAAGGAGATCCAACCAGTCCATCCTAAAGGAGATCAGACCTGGGTGTTCATTGGAAGGACTGATGTTGAAGCTGAAACTCCAATATTTCAGCCACCTGATGTGAAGAGCTGACTCATTGGAAAAGACCCTGATGCTGGGAGGGATTGAGGGCAGGAGGAGAAGGGGACTCCAGAAGTTGAGAAGGTTGGATGGGCATCACCGACTCAATGGACATGGGTTTGGATGGACTCTGGGAGTTGGTGATGTACAGGAAGGCTTGGTATGCTGCGGTTCATGGGGTCACAGAGTTGGACAAGTCTGAGCGACTGAACTGAACTGAATATATATATATATATATATATTACTCAGTCATTAAATGTATATGTGTATGTATGTATAAATTCATTTGTTGATGGACACTTAGGTGGCTGCCACATCTATGCTATTAAAATAATGCTGCTATAACAGTGGTTTCCTGTATGTTTTCATATTACTGTTTTTGTTTCCTTCGGATATATACCAATTTTTGGATCATACATTAAGTTTTATTTTTAGTTTTTTGAAGAACCTCTGTAACTTTTCCCATAGTGGTTGCACTTGTTTGTTGTATTCCCAGAATTGTATTAAGGTTTCCTTTTCTCCACATCCTTGCCAATATTCATGATAGCCATTCTAACGGGCTCGGAGAAGGCAATGGCACTCCACTCTAGTACTCTTGCCTGGAAAATCCCATGGATGGAGAAGCATGGTAGGCTGCAGTCCATGGGGTCGCTAAGAGTCAGACATGACTGAGCGACTTTCACTTTTATGCATTGGAGCAGGAAATGTCATCCCACTCCAGTACTCTTGCCTAGAGAATCCCAGGGACAGGGGAGCCTGGTGGGCTGCCGTCTACGGGGTTGCACAGGGTCAGACACAATTGTAGCGACTTAACAGCAGCAGCAGCAGCAGCATTCTAACAGGTGTGAGGTGATAATCTCATTATTATTTTGATTTACATTTCTCTGTAGTTCAGCTGGTAAAGAATCTGCCTGTAATGAAGAAGACCCCGGTTCAATTTCTGGATTTGAAAGATTACCTGGAGAAGGGATAGTCTACCCATTTCAGTATTCTTGGGCTTCCCTGGTGGCTCAGATGATACAGAATCCACCTGCATAGAGGGAGACCTGGGTTTGATCCCTGGGTTGGGAAGATCTCATGGAGGAGGGCATGGCAATCCATTCTGGTATTCTTGCCAGGATAATACCCATGGACAGAGGAGCCTAGCAGGCTATAGTCCATGGGTCGCAAAGAGTTGGACATGACTGAGCAAATAAGCACAGCACAGCATTCCATTGTGCACATATATCACATCTTTTTCATCCACTCAGCTCTTGATGGGCACTTAGGTTGCTTTGATTTCTTGACATGATCTCACAATTTTCATTTTTAACCATTCTACTGGGTTATTTAAGTGGTTGATCAACAGCCTTTACCATATATTTGCCTTTACCAGTGAAATTTTCTCTTCCTATATTTCTTAATATTCTTTTATCAAGTTGTTTTGTATTTTTTTCTAAAGTGTTGAAATATTTTACAATAAAATCAATGAGACTAAAGGTAGTACACATTATTCTAAATCATTGTGATAGAGTTAATAATATAGCAAGTATCAGTTATATGACGATATTTATTATATAAATAACATGTTATTAAACGGTGAGAACAAATAAAAGCTGGTCAGGGTTAAAAAAAAAATTAAGGCTTCTGGATCTTCTTATAGACCCCAACGCAGTTTTAGTCATTTATATAATGTCAAACCAGACCATATAGCTGAACCTACACACACCACATATGCACAAGCTTTTGCCATTAAGGTGAACATATACTGAAAGATAAATTGTCAAATCATAGAGCCCAGGTTACACGGCGTGCTTGGACGTTCAGTCTTCCTGGAGAATCTTCTTTCGTGTGGGCAGAGTGTATCCGGACAATACTACGAGGCATTGCAGTACCTGCTGGTAATGAGATGACTTTGATAGAAACCCCATGCTTCTCCATAACCTGACTTTCTCTGGCAGATTTGGGGATCAGGCTGCCAGAACCACCAATGGACTGCTTGTACTGTAAGAGAGAGAGGAATCCTGGGAAAAAGAGAAGCCGGGGGAGGGTGATGAAGGAACAATAGAAAAGTCATAGAAACACTTCCCTTCCTATGGGCCATGAAGCCCAGATCTAAAGCCTAATGGTTCCCTTTGAACTGGCCCAAGCCATTCAGGAGGGGGATGCTTTAACAGGAGAGTTTAGAAGCGTGTGCAGAATAGCTTAAATACAGCCCAACTACAGTCCCTGGGGTCACAAAGAATCAGACTTGACTGAGCACACATGCACAAGATTTGGGGCTTCCCTGAGGACTCACCAAGTAAAGAATCTTCCTGCAATGCAGGAGATGCAGGAGACTTGGGTTCAGACCCTAGGTTGGGAAAATCTGCTGGAGGAGGAAATAGCAACCCACTCCAGTATTCTTGCCTAAAAATCTCATAGCCAGAGGAACCTGGCAGTCCATGGGGTCATGGAAGATTCAGACATGACTGAGTGACAGCACACACACAGGTGGTGCTCAACTCAACACAATTGAGAATTCTTTCTGACAGAGGACATGCTTCTGAGTTAGGAAGTTTAATTCCAAGGGAAATTTTAAAGGCTTCTTAGAAGAGTCTCTGGTGTTTGTAGGTGGTCACTGTGCATCAGACACTGATTCTCTCTGACCTCAGGCTATCCTGGCAGGACACTGTGGCCCCAGGGTCACTGCCTCCACATGAGTGAGCATTCCCTATCAGTTACTCTCTTTAGTCTGGAAGTTAGCGGTTATCTCCACTCTGAATGGGGCAGGTATGAAAGAAAAGGTGGAAATGATGGGTGCCCTCAGAAACAAGCATATCGAACATCCTTGCAGGAACCACCCTCAGGGTGAGTCTAACGTCCCCACTAGCCCTTTAAAATGCAAAGGTTGGTAACTTTCCCTCTACTTTCCCATCCTCTCACTCTCCTGCCTATCAGAGATGGATTGATTCTTAGCTCCCATCAAGGGCCCTGAAGACACTCACCAGAGGCGAATGACAATAAAACATTTAAGTACGCAGTGAAAATGATCCAGCTGATCTTGTAACTCGAGTAGTACACGGATTTTCCTTGAGTTAGCATGTGGTGATACAGTAGGAGTGCACCGAGCAGAAGGATGCCTGATGTCCAGACAAAAGGAGAAAGAAAAGCCCCTTTTGATGGACGCTGGCTCTCAAACTTAAGTCTTAACCTGAGATATGCTTGACTTCCAAACCCCTACCATGCACAACTGCCCCTTGTCCAAAGGCCAATGCCACTTGAGTGGTGGATCCAATTTGGCAGCTGCATATCTAAGCCAAAGAACTGAGAGGGCTGAGTTAGTCAGAGACCACAGCCTGGACCTACAAGTCAAGTATGCCTCCAATCCTATGTTAGGGAAGACAGGAAATTACTTGTGACTGAAGACAGGAAATTACCTGTGAGGAAAGCGAGGCAGGCAGTCATAATGAGAGTATATTTGGTTTGAGGAATCATATCGGTGAATTCAAAACCCAGGAGCAAGTTATGCATGAAGGAAAGGCTCAACACCACAATCAGAATGTTCCTGACCACTTCCAGGCCATCTGTTGAAAAGAAGAAGCTGCATTGAGAGGAGGACAGATATTTCTTCTGGCTCATTTCTACCTGGGACACACAAATCCCTAGGTAAACAAGAATGAGGTAAAACATTTGATTAAATAATAAAGAGCAGAGATGGGGCAAGAAAGAGGTAGGGGTCTTAAGCTAAATGGGAGATGGAACCAAAAGAAACTGTTCTCTATCTCTGTATCTCTGTAAACTTCTTTCTCTTCTATTTTTTCAAAATGCATTTCTTGCTAAACACTCTTGTCTTCCTCTAGTGCAATGTAATGTAATGTAATGTGTTTTCTTTGCTGCCAATCACCTTTCTTTTATATCCTCACATTCCAGATGTGCTAGATACCCTGTTGCTACTGTCAGGGCTTCTCACAGATCCATCAGTTATGTCTGTGAGCTTCTAAACCTTTCTCCAAAACATGCTAATACTGAGCTTTAGGGGTAGGCCTTGACTGTGTTGATTGTGGAAGTGGGCACCCTGCAACCATAGGTGGTTGCACCAGAGGATAATGGTGAGATGAACGGAAGTCGAGGAAGGATGAACCCTCATTCTCCACCTATCTCTTTCCATATAATAGCTCTGACCTGATGACCACAGGGAAGTACAACATATCCACGGATTGTGGCTTATCGTAGGTTTTTGGTGTCCCAACTTCAGTTCAGCCCATTCTTCTATGATGATTCCTATCGCCAAGAAGACTAAGATCCAGGAAGATAAGAACATGTTGGCGGCCTCGACCTTTCTGACAAGTATGTGAACCATTGAGATTGGAGATTTTAAGCAGAGACCATAACCAATATCTCACATGCTTCTTCTCAGATATGATTAGTCACAAGAAAGAGGGCAAAATTCTAACTCTTAGCAATTGCTGACACGTTGGCCGTGGCAGAAGCTGAAGTGACTTATGAAACAGATGGTAAATCCCACTGTTCCCCACTCCTTCACTTAGGCTAGACTGTTGTCACGGCTGCCAACTGCCATGGAATCATCTTGGTCTGACCCTTGACCCTGAGACCTACTGCTATGGAAGCATCAAGGGGCCTAGAGGCCTTGAAAGAGGAATCAGATACAGAAGGAGGTATGATGTCACATGTAGAGAACACTATCAGATATAGGAGGAACTAGAGGTCCTATGGCAACCCACTCCAGTGTTCTTGCCTGGAGAATCCCAGGGACGGTGGAGCCTGGTGGGCTGCCGTCTACGGGGTCACAGAGTCAGACACGACTGAAGTGACTTAGCAGCAGAGGTCCTGAAAGAAGCTAGACACATATGATGGAAGACACTAGGATCATATGTTACAGGATTGATGAACATTAGATAGGGATCAATGAAATGCACAAGGTATTTGGATCACTACATGAGATGTCAGCTAGCTAGCCTCACAAAAGAGAAAGCCCATTCATAATTTGGGGTGTTTTGAAGATAGGTGAGGGATCAGTGAGACACAGGTCAGAGAAGAAATGATATATGTAGTTAGGGAAAACAGGAGTCAAGACGCCATTAAATAAGATGTAAACCATGGGAGCAAGCACAAGCTTACTTATGAGAACAATTTAGTAAGTACTGGTTTTGTTTAAGTTTAAGGTGCCTCGAGGGCATATGATAGAATTAGTCTTGAAACTTAACAGTAGGTTAAGGGCTATCAACCTAGGAATGGCAGCTGAAACGTAGGTGTGCACATCACCATGAGAGGATATCACAGAAGGTGACACGAGGCAGTGAAGGAAATTCTGATTAACATCATCATTTATGAGAAAGAGCAAAGAAGGAGAGGTCAGAGCAAGGCTGTGTGTGTTTGTGTGCGTGCTAAGTCGCTTTAGTCGTGTCTGACTCTTCGCGACCCTATGGACTGTAGCCCGCCAGGTTCCTCTGTCCATGGGATTCTCCAGGCAAGAATACTGGAGTGGGTTGCCATGCCCTCCTCAAGGGGATCTTCCCCACCCTGGGTCAAACTCCTGTCTCTTATGTCTCCTACATTGGAAGGTGGATTCTTTACCACTAGGACCTGTTACAAGAATACAAATGCTGCCGAATAATTAAAGAAGCTTGTGTTTTGAGGATACATTAGATTCTGAATGCAGAGAAATCTAATTAGGTGGAAGCTGAACATATGCCACTTGATTTGATGATTAGAATGTCACTGGTGGTTTTGGGCATGGCATTTTCTGCAGAACAATGGGAGAAGTGAAAGTAGAAGGGAGATTGTTAGGTTTTATGTTTTTTTTTAATAGGCAACTAGATTAAAGAAATAACAATAAATGGAAAAAGAAAATCAGAATTTTAGTTTCAAAAGGTAAGTATGCAATTTTGAAAAAGGAGAGACTGGTGGGATGATTCCCATGTACCCTTTACCTTGCTTTAGTGCTCATCCCTGAGTTATTCTGAAACAAACCCAGAGAATTTCATCCTTAAATATTTGTTGGTGTCACTAAAAGATGAGGACTAATTTTTCCTCATAGATTTACTTATTCTCCCTCTTTGTTTTCTTAATCTGGTTTATTAGAGAGTTATCAATTTGTTGATATTTTCAAGATCCCTTTACATATTTATCCATACGAAAATATTATTTTAAATAGATTTTACTACTTTAAGATTTTACCTCATTATTTCTCTTTCCGATTAATTTTTTAATCTCTTGAATTTCTAAAAACAGTTAAAATTTCTTTAATATGACAGGATTTAAGGTGGCTCATGTTTATCTGTGCACAGAGTTTGCTATATCTCACATATTTTTTCCTACTTAAATTTAAAAACAGATTTTAAAGAGCAGTTATGTTTCTCCAGCAAAATTGAGCAGAAGAAAAAAACTGAGCAGAAGATGCAGGGATGTTTTCATATACTCCCTGTATATCCCACACAGGGACAGCCTTCCCTGTTCTCAACAGTCCCACCAAAGTGGTACATTTGTTACATTTATAAACCTACAATTACATATTATTGTCGTCCAAAGTCCATGGTTTATGTTAGGGTTCACTCTTGGCTTATATCTCATATATTTTCACATTCAGCTCGGTTCGGTTCAGTCGCTCAGTCGTGACCAACTCTTTGCGACTCCATGAATCACAGCACGCCAGGCCTCCCTGTCCATCACCAACTCCCGGAGTTCACTCAAACTCATGTCCATTGAGTTGGTGATGCCATCCAGCCATCTCATTCTCTGTCGTCCCCTTGTCCTCCCACCCCCTCCCAGCATCAGAATCTTTTCCAGTGAGTCAACTCGTCGCATGAGGTGGCCAAAGTATTGCAGTTTCAGCTTTAGCATCAGTCCTTCTAATGAACACCCAGGATTGATCTCCTTTAGAATGGACTGGTTGGATCTCCTTGCAGTCCAAGGGACTCTCAAGAGTCTTCTCCAGCACCACAGTTCAAAAGCATCAATTATTCAGTTCAGTTCAGTTCAGTTCAGTCACTCAGTCATGTCAAACTCTTTGCGACCCCATGAATCACAGCACGCCAGGCCTCCCTGTCCATCACCAACTCCCGGAGTTCACTCAGACTCATGTCCACAGAGTTGGTGATGCCATCCAGCCATCTCATTCTCCGTCATCCCCTTCTCCTCCTGCCCCCAACCTTTCCCAGCATCAGAGTCTTTTCCAGTGAGTCAACTCATCGCATGAGGTGGCCAAAGTATTGCAGTTTCAGCTTTAGCATCAGTCCCTCCAATGAACACTCAGGATTGATCTCCTTTAGAATGGACTGGACAGATCTTAATGCTAATTTTGACCTCACCTTTGAAATCTGTCGGACACGACTGAGCGACTGAACTGAACTGAACCGAACTGGGACTGTGTTCATGTACAAATGTTTCCCACGACATTCCAGTGAAACTATAACATTGTAGCATTCATGATTGCAAGATTCACTAGTAAATAATTGAACATAGTCCCATCTGGGACAATTAAAGCTCTTCCTGGGACTTACCTGGTGGTACAGTGATTAAGAATACACCTGCTGATGCAGGGGACATGGGTTTGATCCGTGATCTGGGACAATCTCGCATGCTGAGGAGCCACTAAGCCTGTGAGCCACAACTACTGAGGCTGCCCTCGACAGCCTGTGAGCAGCAACTACTGAGCCAGTGCAGCACAACCACTGAAGCCCGTGCCCCCGGAGCCCTTGCTCTGAAACAAGAGAAGCCATGTCAATGAGAAGCTCGTCCAGGGCAATGAAGAGCAGCCCCCACTCACCGCAACTAGATGGAGTCTGTATGCAGCAACAAAGACCCAGCACAGCCATAAATAAAGTAAATGAATTATTTTAAAAAAAGAAAGAAAGAAACCAGCTCCTATCACACACCTGAGGACAGGAATGAATGCAGGTTCTCAGCAGGGCAGGAAGATCAGTACCCAGGCCACCTGGGCCTCTCTTCTCTGCCCTTCTCTGTGTCCCTTGCCCCCACCTCCCTGGAGCCCACCTCCCCTCCCACTTCCCCTCAAAAAGCAGAATCTTTTACTAAACACTAGGAACTCTGGAGACCAAAAAGAAAAATGGAATAATTATGCATCTAAAGCAGTGTCTATGTCACTTATGCATTTGAATAGGTGCCTCTGTGATCCAGTTTCAAGACAAGAGTACCCACTAAGACTCCGTCCCCTGGGTTGGAGTACCATGGGCAAGTCTGGGATTGTGTTGTTTCTGGATCTCTCTCCTGGATATTTGTTTTCCTTTATTTCTAAATGAAAGTATGATAGCTACCTTCCTCTACTATACTTGGAATACCCTTCAGCTTGGGAGTGAGAGACCACAGTCTAACAGTCCTCACTATCTGAGACCTGGATGGTCTGATTCCTGCCCATGGGATATGTATTCTAGGCAACACTTTATCATGATCCCTGGAGCTGAAACAGCTCTTCCTGACGTCTTGAAGAGAAAGGCACAGAGGGCCAACCTGAACTTTGGGGCACACATACATGGGCAGAAGATCCTCTTCTGCCTGTTGGAAGTTAGCGAAGGTGATGATTGCAGTGTTTATGGGTGGGGAGTCTCTATACAGCATGTCTATGATCTACGTCTGTACTTCCACTCAGATACTTTTCACGTCACTTGGCTTCCCCATTCCCTTATCAGATGTCTTTCTGAGGTGTGGACTTTGACCTTCAGGACAGACTCATGTGCAGAGCTGGGCAGTGGCATTTCGCTACATTCTAGACCAGGATTTCTTGATTATGTACCTCTCTGGAACGCTACTGAAATAAAAAATTTCATTTTCCAACCCCAGATTTGCATAATCAGACAACTGGTGTTAGAGGGAGCCACTTTAGCTCTATTTCCCTCTGACAGGTAGAAACCTGAGGACAGTGTGAAGCTCTCACTGAGAATGGACTCTGAACCACTTCCTTTTGCATTTTCACAGCATTTGAGGGATCTAAAAACTGGTATTTGATTTTGGTGGAAACCTCTACAAGATATTGCCACACATTACCATTTGTTGGATAAACACCCAGCAAAGCACAACAGCTATGTAGACCATGTGTAAGAATGTGTCTTCACTCCACCAACCACGGCTCCCTTCAGGCTAAGGCAGCCATGTCTGGTGGAGCAGCAGCAAGCCCAGGGTGCCCCATGGGGGCTCCCAGGCACTGTAGGTGGTGGTGGAGTGGGGACTCTCTATGGTGACTTGTACTTAGGACAGCGAGAGCAGGGTTTGAAGGGAGCAGTGGTTCTTTCCAAACCTGAATGCCCCAACAGAAAGCTTCAGAAGGTCATAGCTTAAAAAGAGCTAAAAAAAAAAAAAATAAAAAAATAAGATGAAAAGACAAAACTACCTCTGTAGTGTCCAGGCTTTTCAGTAGCTTGCATGACTTTAAACATTCTTCTTTCCTCTACTTTGAGACGGCACCTAAATCGTGGCTTTTGGATAAAGGAAAAGAGGAAGAAGAGAGATGGCAGCCAAATCATTCTCCGTGTTTACTCTTAATGCTTGTCTCTCTGTGTAACTTCTTGATCTCTAAGATTTATTCCATTCCAGAAGCTTTCCCAAGGAAGCAAAGGAGAGTGACAGGTATGAAGTCAATAAAATCTTCTATATTGATATCCCCAAAGCTGCAGCCAAGTTAATTTTCACATATTATTTCACATAATCCTAATAATCCAAATCCTATATTATTTTCTGTTTAAGGATTAAAGCAAAATATCTCCTAGAGGTTCATGTACCCTTTAGTATTTTTTTGGATGACTACACCATGCCAGTGGTGGAAAATAAATTATGTAATTATCTGTATGAGAATAAGATCAATGATTTGCTATGCCCCACAGAGAAGGATTTGATATATTTGAGATAATTATTCTAAGTCAGAAAACATGTTAACAATTATATATAGGGACTCAGCTCACTTTAATTCAACAAACATAAGTTAGCACAGAGAGTGAGTCACCTAGATTATCTCCTTCCACATTGGGAGGGACACCAGGGATAACTGTGAAGACATTGCTTTAGCTCATTTAACTTTGACTTATCCTCATTACGAAAAGCATATGAGATAGTTCGAATATTTGCCCTTGCCTTTGAATTACATTTACTGTGTTTTGCAATCTGATAGATAATTTTGTAGCAAATTGCAAATAAAGTTTAGTTCCAAACAAGCTACTTGTGTGGTGAGACAGTCACACATACACACTCACACACACAGAATCATAATAGTCTGATTTGAGATTTATTTAACTAAACATTATTCACAATATGTGTGATTCATGGGCTGGTAGAGGGCTTGTATAGGTATTTGGCATACTTGACGTTTTGTGTTTAAAATACTTAAATCCAATTTTTTTAAAATAAATAAAATTAAAACTAAAATATTGGCTCCAGTAGAGCTTATGTAATAATTTTCCTAGAAAATATATAAGGAGAATAGATGATTATCTGTAATACTTTATTTTAAGGATAAGTAAGAATCCTGTGTCAAATATATATTCTTCTAATACCATAAATCATACCTTTGAGGACTCATTTCCTTTCATTGCGAGATGATCTCTTAGCAAAATTCCAGTATACAAAATAGTATTATGAACTAGTTTCACATGCTGTACATTAGATTCCAGGAATTTATCTTATAACTGAAAGCTTTAAAAAATAGTTACCATATAAGGTGGTGATGTGTTAGCTTGTTGTGATAATCATCTCACAATATATCAAATCATCAGTTGTACACTTTAAGTATGTGTGTGTGTGTGTGTGTGTACTCAATTGCCCAGTCATGTCCAACTCTCTGAGATCCCATGGACCATAGCCCAACAGGCTTCTCTGTCCATGGAATTCTCCAGGCAAGAATACTGAAGTGGGTTGCCATTTCCTTCTCCAGGTGATCTTCCTAACCTGTAGACTGAACTCTCGACTCTTGCATTTCCTGAATTGGCAAGAGGATACTTTCAAACTAGGGCCACCTGGGAAGCTTACACAATGTTTATTTGTCAGTTATACCTCAAAAATCTGGGGGGAGGGGGAACCCAATCTTACTTTGTGATTTTTCTTCCAGGAAATGAAAATCTTCCTGTATAAGTTAGCATAAGGAGATCAGTCCTGGGTGTTCATTGGAAAGACTGATGCTAAAGCTGAAGCTCCAATACTTTGGCCACCTCATGCGAAGAGTTGACTCACTGGAAAAGACTCTGATGCTGGGAGGGATTGGGGGCGGGAGGAGACGGGGGCAACACAGAATGAGATGGCTGGATGGCATCACTGACTCGATGGAGGTGAGTTTGAGTGAACTCCAGGAGTTGGTGATGGACAGAGAGGCCTGGTGTGCTGTGATTCATGGGGTCGCAGAGTTGGACACGACTGAGCGACTCAACTGAACTGTACTGCAGAGGAGCCAAGATGCTTTTCAATTTGAGATAGATCTGTGAGGGAGAATGGCACTTGAACCCAAACAATGCCTTCTGCTCCAGCTACTTCCAGTAAAGGGAGAAGTGGAGCAGGGAATGGAGCTGGGTCGTGCCGTGAAAATTTTCTGTTTTAAAGTTGTTCAGGACTGGTATGGTGAGCGGATTTAGGGAGGTCAGGGTAAAAAGCCTTGGGACCCTCTGGGTAGAGTGTGGAGCTGAGGTCTCAGAACTTGCCTCCTACACAGGCAGAGGAGAAAGGCTGGGGGCAGCGGCCTGGGCTTGAGAAGGAGGGAGGGAGGAGGGGGCATAAGATGGAGGTTGTGGAACTGGATCTAGAGAGGTTGCAAGGGGATTGGGAATGATAAGGGGTGGGCTGTGGATGGAAGGGTCAAAGGAAGAAGAAGAAAAGTCTGAACAGGGATTGGGAGACATTGTATTAGAAGGATGTGGCCCAGAGTGGGCTAAGAGTATTTGAGAAGTAGAACAGGATTCCCAGAGGGAGGGTCGAGAGCCAAGAGTGAAGAAAGCTTGGGCATGAGGGATATCTAACCACTTGCCATTGCAGTTGGAGAAGGAAATGGCAACCCACTCCAGTGTTCTTGCCTGGAGAATCCCAGGGACGGCGGAGCCTGGTGGGCTGCCGTCTATGGGGTCGCACAGAGTCGGACACGACTGAAGCGACTTAGCAGCAGTAGCAGCAGCCATTGCAGTGGCAGAAGTTATGGAGGTCCCATAAGGTATTATAATCGAGAGTTTCATTTTCTGACCATTGGGACCTTTTATCAAGTCTTTATTGCAGCCAGACAGTGTTAGAAGAGTAAATAAGTCTTTTTGGTCTTATCTCCCCTTGGAAGCCCAAGGCTTTTAGGTTTCAGAGATGGCATCCTAGAGGAGTAGATTTTGAGGGCTGGGACTGAGAATTTCCTACTGGGGGCAAATAGGTAGGTTAGACAAGGGTGACAGAATGTGAGGAGAACGGTCTGAGAGAACAGACATCCACATTCTCAGGACTTTCTCAGAGAGTAATAATAGTCTGCTTTGAAAGAGGCATCCCCTATTTCAAAGTTAGACGAGGCACAAGGCCTAGGGCCTGAGGGCCATGGGGGTCCTTCCACCTAGCGCTAGGACTTGGAAACAAGGCAAGAAAGAGAGGATCTGAGAGGATGGGATTTCACCCACTCTGCTAGCCAATGGATGAAATGTGGGCCAGTGTGTGGATGTCAGTCCAGCAAGGCAAGTGGAGAGTCCCATCCTGGAGCTTCTCTCAGCTTCTCAGCAATGTCCAAGGGAAGAGGACACTGAGAGGTGAGTTCATGAGAGGAGTGCACCCAGTTGTGGTGGATCTTCCCTCCGGGGCTTTGGCCCCAGAATGTAAGGCGAGTACAGAGAAAAAGAGAGCAAGCCGGGCAGTCCAGAAAGAACAGGGAAATTGATTAGAGGAAAATGAGAGGGTAACTGGCCCTTAAGGAGAACCAGTGTTCTCCCTTTCTGACAGGGTCTTTCTCATACTTCACCAATGAAAAATTCTCTGAAGGGATGGTTAATTTTTAGCCTGTAGTTGAGTCCTGTGGTCACATAGCTGTAGGTCTGGAATCTGGTGGTCTCCTAGTTTTGAGTAGGTAGGAAATGGCAACCCACTTCAGTGTTCTTGCCTGGAGAATCCCAGGGACGGGGGAGCCTGGTGGGCTTCCGTAAATGGGGTCACACAGAGTCAGACACGACTGAAGTGACTTAGCAGCAGCAGGCACCAGTGAGAAAACAGAATGTCATTTGGGCAATTTGGTCAGTCTTAAGGATCACTGTGATTTTATCCTTTGTGAGGTCAGCATAATGAACCATCTTAACAATGAAACCCATGTGGGTCCTATCAACAGTATGCTAAAACATTTCCTTTAAATAACGACTGCTTCATAAAATAGGTTTGTTTTTTTTTTAAACTGTTTTTCCTGTCTATGTTGTCAAAAATCCAGAAATAGCAAAATTAAACCCACCAAATCAATGAACTGTACTTATGAGAGTTTACTGTGTATATGACTACAGTTCACAAGGTGGGATCTTTTAAATGCAAGGACTGATATGGTCATGAATTTATAGGATTGCTGGTGAAGTGGAAATGAGGAAGCTGTGCAATTGCTTCAATGATTGGTTATTACCACTCAGTTTCCAAACGGCAACAGACTGGTTCCAAATAGGAGAAGGAGTACGTCAAGGTTGTATATTGTCACCCTGCTTATTTAACTTATATGCAGAGTACATCATGACGAATGCTGGGCTGGAAGAAGCACAAGCTGGAATCAAGGTTGCTGGGAGAAATATCAATAACCTCAGATATGCAGATGACACCACCCTTATGGCAGAAAGTGAAGAGGAACTAAAAAGCCTCTTGATGAAAGTGACAGAGGAGAGTGAAAAAGTTGGCTTGAAGCTCAACATTCAGAAAACAAAGATCATGGCATGTGGTCCCATCACTTCATGGGAAATAGATGGGGAAAAAGTGGAAACAGTGTCAGACTTTATTTTTGGGGGGCTCCAAAATCACCGCGGATGCTGATTGCAGCCATGAAATTAAAAGACGCTTCCTCCTTGGAAGGAAAGTTATGACCAACCTAGATAGCATATTGAAAAGCAGAGACATTACTTTGCCAACAAAGGTCCATCTAGTGAAGGCTATGTTTTTTCCAGTTGTCATGTATGGATGTGAGAGTTGGACTGTGAAGAAAGCTGATTGCTGAAGAATTGATGCTTTTGAACTGTGGTGTTGGAGAAGACTGTTGAGAGTCCCTTGGACTGTAAGGAGATCCAACCAGTTCATTCTAAAGGACATCAGTCCTGGATATTCATTGGAAGGACTGATGCTAAAGCTGAAACTCCAATATTTTGGCCACCTTATGTGAAGTGTTGACTGACTGGAAAAGACTCTGATGCTGGGAGGGATTGGGGGCAGGAGGAGAGGGGACGACAGAGAATGAGATGGCTGGATGGCATCACCGACTCTGTGGACATGAGTTTGAGTGAACTCTGGGAGTCGGTGATGGACAGGGGGGCCTGGCGTGCTGTGATTCACGGGGTCGCAGAGAGTCAAACGTGACTGAGCGACTGAACTGAACTGAGTCTATGTGCATGTCAGCCGTGTGTGACTCTTTGTGACCCCGTGGTCTGTAGCCCCCCAGACACCTCTGTCCATGGTATTTCCCGCAAAAGAATACTGGAGTGCCCATTTCCTCCTCCAGGGCATCTTGCCAACCAAGGGATTGAACCCATGTCTCTTGCATTGACAGGCAAATTCTTTTCCACTGTGCCACCTGGAAAGCCATATGGCAGGGGACTGGTCACAATGAACATCTCAATAGTCTGCGCATGATCCTGTGGGATGTTCCTAGAACAGCCCTTACCCCAGATCCTATCCCTCAGCTCCTCTTTGAACTATGTAGATGATAGTATTTGATGCAGATTTCCTGAGTTGCTTTGCACGTGTGAACATGCACTACATCCCAAATGGAAGATGCTAGTTCAGTTCAGCTCAGTTCAGTCACTCAGTTGTGTCCGACTCTTTGTGACCTCATGGACTACAGCACGCCAGGCTTCCTTGTCCATCACCAATTCCTGGAGTTTACTCAAACTCATGTCAATCGAGTCAGTTATGCCATCCAACCATATCATCCTCTGTTGCCCTCTTCTCCTGCCTTCAATCTTTCCCAGCATCAGTATCTTTTCCAATGAAGTCAGTTCTTCGCATCAGGTGACCAAAGTATTAGAGTTTAAGCTTCATCATCAGTCCTTCCATTGAATATTCAATACTGGTTTCCTTTAGGATGGACTGGTTTGATTTCCTTGCAGTCCAAGGGACTCTCAAGAGTCTTCTCCAACACCACAGTTCAAAAGCATCAATTACTCAGTGCTCAGCTTTCTTTATAGTCCAACTCTCACATCCAAAAATGACTACTGGAAAAACCATAGCTTTGACTAAATGGATCTTTGTTCGTAAAGTAACGTTTCTGCTTTCCAATATGCTATCTATGTTGGTCATAGCTTTTCTTCCAAGGAGCAAGCGTCTTTTAATTCCATGGCTGCAGTCACCATCTGCAGTGATTTTAGATCCCCCCAAAATAAACTTTTTCATTGCTTCCATTGTTTCCTCATCTATTTGCCATGAAGGGATGGGACTTGATGCCACGATCTTAGTTTTCTGAATTGTTGAGTTTTAAGCCAAATTTTTCACTCTCCTGTTTCACTTTCATCATGATGCTGTTTAGTTCTTCTTCACTTTCTGCCATAAGGGTGGTGTCATCTGCATATCTGAGATTATTGATATTTCTCCCAGCAATCTTGATTCCAGCTTGTGCTTCATCCAGCTGGGCATTTCACATGTTGTACTCTGCAAATAAGTTAAATAAGCAGGATGACAATGTACAGCCTTGACGTACTCCTTTCCCAATTTGGAACCAGTCTGTTGTTCCATGTCTAGTTCTAACTGTTATTTCTTGAGCTGTGTACAGATTTCTCAGGAGGCAGGTCAGGTGGTCTGGTATTCCAATCTCTTGAAGAATTTTCTTTGGATCACAGTTTGTTGTTATCCACACAATCAAAGACTTTGGTGTAGTCAATAAAGCAAAAAAGTAGATGTTTTTCTGAAACCCTCTTGCTTTTTTGATGATCCAACAGATATTGGCGATTTGATCTCTGGTTCCTCTGCCTTTTTTAAATCCAGCTTGAATATCTGAAAGTTCACGGTTCATGCACTGTTGAAGCCTGGCTTGGAGAATTTTGAGCACTACCTTATTAGCATGTGAGATGAGTGCAATTGTGTGGTAGTTTGAGCATTCTTTAGCATTGCCTTTCTTTGGGATTGGAATGAAAAGTGACCTTTTCCAGTCCTGTGGCTACTGCTGAGTTTTCCAAACTTGCCGACATACTGAATGCAACACTTTCATAGCATCATTTTTTAGGATTTGAAATAACCCAACTGGAATTCCTTCATCTCAGTTAGCTTTGTTCCTAGTGATGCTTCCTAAGGCCCACTTGACTTTGCATTCCAGGATGTCTGGCTCTATGTGAGTGATCACACACTCATGGTTATCTGGGTCATGATTATCTTTTTTGTATAGTTCTTCTATGTATTCTTGCCACCTCTTAATATCTTCTGTTAGATCCATACAATTCTTTATTGTGCCCATCTTTGCATGACATCTTCCTTTGGTATCTCTAATTTTCTTGAAGAGATCTCTAGTCTTTCCCATTCAATTGTTTTCCTTTGTTTCTTTGTGCTGATCACTGAGGAAGACTTTCTTAGTTCTCCCTGCTATTCTTTGGAACTCTGCATTCAAATGGGTATATTTTTCCTTTTCTCCTTTGCCTTTACCTTCTCTTCTTTTCTCAGCTATTTATAAGGCCTCCTCAGACAGCCATGTTGCCTTTTTGCATTTCTTTTTCCTGGGGTTGGTCTTTATCACAACCTCCTGTACAAGGCCATGAACCTCCATCCATAGTTCTTTAGGAACTCTGTGTATCAGATCTAATCCCTTGAGCCTATTTGTCACTGTCACGGTATAATGCTGAGAGATTTTATTTGGGTCATACCTGAATGGTCTCATGGTTATCCCTACTTTCTTAAATTTAAGTCTGAATTTGGCAATAAGGAGTTCATGGTCTGAGCCACAGTCAGCTCCCGGTCTTATTTTTGCTGACTGTATAGAGCTGCTCCATCTTTGTCTGCATAGAATATAATCAATCTGATTTCAGTATTGACCATCGGGTAATGTCCATGTGTAGAGTCTTCTCTTGTGTTGTTGCATGAAGGTGTTTGCGATGACCAGTGTGTTCTCTTGGCAAAGCTCTGTTGGTTTTTCCCCTGCTTCATTTTGTACTCCAGAGCCAAATTTACCTGTTACTCCAGGTATCATGACTTCCTACTTTTGCATTCTGGTCCCCTATAATGTAAAGAATGTGTTTTTTATTTTAATTTTTTGGTGTTAGTTCTAGAAGGTCTTGCAGGTCTTCATAGAACCATTCAGCTTCAGCTTCTTTAGCATTACTGGTTGGGGCATAGGCTTGGATTACTATGATATTGAATGCTTTGCCTTGGAAACAGAGATCATTCTCTTGTTTTGAGGGTTCATCCAAGTACTGCATTTCAGACTCTTTTGTTTACTATGATGGCTACTCCATTGTTTCTATTGGGTTCTTTCCCACAATAGTGAATACAATGGTCATCTGTGTTAAATTCACCCACTCCAGGCCATTTTACTTCACTGATTCCTAAAATGTTGATGTTCACTCTTGCCATCTCCTGTGTGACCTGTTTGTTGGGAACAAGATGGCGGAGTAGTAGGACATCCACTCATCTTCTCCTGCAAGAACTCCAAAATTACAACTCACTGTTGAACAACTATTGACAGAATATTGGATCCCACCAAAAAAAGATACCCCACATCCAAGGGCAAAGGAGAAGCCCCAGCAAGATGGTAGGAGGGATGGAATCATATTTAGAATCAAATACCATACCCACAAGAGATGCTTGGAAGGCTCAAACAAAACCTTGTCCACACCTGGACTCAGAGACCCCATAGAGACTGAGTTTGAGTATCATTTTAGTTTCATATGCTGTATCAGAACTCCCCCACATTTTTCCCACTTCACTGTCAAGATGAATATAATTTGCCCTTGGAACTGACCTCAGTCCAAGACTATCACCTGAGTGGTCACCTCTATGTAGGCAAATGCTTAGATGCTTGAGGCTGTCAATCACAGTTTCAAAACACCATGGACTTATCTTCCTTATTGTTTTTATGGTTTTACATTTGATAAGTCACTTCATTGATTTTTCCCTCTTCTACTGAACCAGCACTATCTAATAGAATTTTGGGGAATAAGTCTGATATTCAATATTTGCCTTCTCCAATATAGTAAGCATTGGCTACATGTTACTATTGAGTACTTAAAATGTGTCAGTATAACAGAAAACAAATGGATTTTAAATTTGATGTACTTTAGTTACATTTTGAGTGAATCACAAGAATAGTGGCTACCACATTGGGGAGCTCAGAAGAGCACTAGACAGCAATCCTTCTATATTTAATTTGCTCACCTTTATAATCCTGGCCCCAAGTTATTTATAATGTCTTCATAAAATTTTCTATTCAGTTTCCCCATTGATAAAGTGAGAATAATTCCAGTATACATAAAACAAATGAGGATAAAGCAGAAGAGTACTTAAAATGCTATTTGACACAAAGTAAGTGATATGGGTTTCCCAGGTAGCTCAGCTGGTGAAGAACATGCCTGCAATGTAGGAGACCCCAGTTTGATTCCTGGATCGGGAAATTCCTCTATTCAAGGGATAACTACCCACTCCAGTATTCTTGAGGTTCCCTTGTGACTCAGATGGTAAAGAATCCATCTGCGATGTGGGGGATCTGGGTTTGATCCTTGGGTTGGGAAGATCCCATAGAGGAGGGCAAGGCAACCCACTCCAGTATTCTTGCATGGAGAATCCCCATGGACAGAGAAGCCTGGTGGGCTACAGTTCATGGGTTAGCAAAGAGTTGGATAGGACTAAGTGACTAAGCACAGCACAAGCACAGCGCGAGTGCTATATAATTTTTTGCTACATATATGCATGAAGTTCTATTGTAGACACATTTAGAAACATACAGTTTGTATCTCTGAGTTTTTGTCCCAACACCTACTATGGTGCGTTGTATGTCGGCTGAGTGAATACATTACTGGCTGCTTTAAAATATATGTAATACATCAAATGTAAATTTTTTATAAATGAACTCACCTACAAGTTACTATCCAGATAAACTTGGGTATATTAACTAATCTTTCTGTGCCTCAGCTTCTTTATTTTTTAAGCATTCCACATTTTTTAGGTTTAATCATATCAAATTACACCCTGATTCAACCTAATATTGAGGGTTTCCCTGGTGGCTCATATGGTAAAGAATCTGCCTGCGATGCAGGAGACCCAGGTTCAGTCCCTGGGTCAGGAAGATCCCCTGGAGAAGGGAATGGCTGCACACTCCAGTATTCTGGCCTGGAGAATCCCATGGACAGAGGAGTCTGTCAGGCTACCGTCCATGGGGTCGCAAAGAGTTAGACATGACTGAACTAACACTTCACTTTTCAACCTAATATTATCTTCCACACTGAGCTACAATGAGAATTGAATGAGTTAGCAAATGTAACAGGATTAATATTAAATGTAGTGCATAGTGAGTGCTCAGTAAATTCTGGCTCTAAAAAATGGACTTATGTACATAAAAATAAAATGTTTGAAAAGTATATAGAGCAGCTAAAACTAATAAGACTGACACATTACCTGCTGTGCTAACAAGACATTTACTACTAATAATTAGATACAATTATTTTCCCAAACTTCAAATAAACAGAAAAAGATTGAAACCATGGCTTCAAATATTTCAGAAATTATATTCATATAGGAAGTTTTTTTCAAAGATTGTCTAGAGTGATGTCTGCAGGCTTTAATTTCTAGCCTTTAAATTAATGACTGTCTACTGTCTCAATACTGAAAATACTATACACAAGAGAGCTAATTATATTATCAACAAAGAATGAGAAAAGAAAATTTAATTGCTTCTATACTCCCATAGCTCATTCCTGTTGAAAGGAAACCTTGAGGGAGTTTCCAATAGCTTCCAACATGTTTTTTATATTATTGATACCTTGTATATGTTTAAACCTTAGATAAAAGCATGTCACTTTGGCAAGCGACTCTGGTAGAATTATGAGGAAGCTACAATAAGGAGTCATGACTCTTGATTCATAGTATTTCTATGAACAACTTGAATCAAGACCTGAATTTGAACACCGAGTAAAAGAGAGCATAGGAATTTCTATCTTGAACAGTCCCTACCTTCATAATCAATTTCCTTTAGAGAGTACTTGCTCTAAAGCAGACATACAACGCAGTCTAAGGTTTCCAAGTAAAGGGTGAGTATCTGAACTCCATCTGCTCCAGAATTTTTTAATCTAAGTGTATTAAGGGAGTCTAACGGGACAGGGGAGTCTGGTGGGCTTCCATTATGGGGTCACACAGAGTCGGACATGACTGAAGTGACTTAGCAGCAGCAGCAGCAGCTGCAACCTCTGCAAAGAGAAGGCAGTGGCACCCCACTCCAGTACTCTTGCCTGGAAAATCCCATGGACAGAGGAGCCTGGGAGGCTACAGTCCATGGGGTTGAGAAGAGTCAGACATGACTGAGCGACTTCACTTTCACTTTTCACTTTCATGCATTGGAGAAGGAAATGGCAACCCAAGCCAGTGTTCTTGCCTGGAGAATCCCTGGGACGGGGGCTGCCGTCTATGGGATCACACAGGGTCACAGGGTCGGACACGACTGAAGTGACTTAGCAGCAACAGTAGCAACCTCTGCAAACACTATTACAGAGATTTCCTAAAAATGGTTATTCACTTCTCAATGTAACACCTCTGAAGGCAGAAAACTATCTTTTTCATAATTCAGCCCATATTATATTCAGACCCATTTAATGGTTTGACAGCTTTGTTATTGAAACAGGTATTTTGCAGGCTGTAGCTCTGTCCTTTGAGGTAACATAGAATAAATCTAATTTCAATTCATGTTATTAGTTGTGTAGGTACTTGGAGTAAATTATTTTGATCCAAATATTGTTGCCTTCGATAATTATAATCTGAAATTCTCCGTCATAAATTATAGCCCCCAGAACTAAGCACAATTCACCAGATGTATTTTTTTCTTGTGTGATTATCACTCTCTTAATTTTGGATGTTATGTTCTTTTTAATGAAATCATTGGCAGTTTGAAGTGTTTTCTCTTGATCCAGATGTTTTGAATACAGATTCATTAGGCCAGTGCTTCCCAATTTTGAATGTTTTTGCAGACCATGCTTATTCCTACTTATATCCTTCATGATTCAGGTTTCTTTTGGAAGCTTTCATTGACCCCTACTCTGGGTTAGCACCATAGCCACCATGTCCTGAAGGATCTGTTCAATCATTTATCACATTGTCTAGTCTGCCCGCTCTACTCTCTCTAGACTGTAAAACTCTGAAGAATAGGGATTCTATCTTATTCATCTCTCTATCCTAAGTGTCCACGGCAAACTGTACTTACAGACTATTAAATTCTTTATAATATCAAAGGCTATCAGATCCACAGGCTAATAGTATCTTCTAGAATCATTGTCATCATAAAAGTGTGTTACTCTTCTCTTCATTAACATCATCTACAAATTTCATAATGATTTCTTTTATGGTATCATCAGAGTTATTAGCATATTTTTTTTAGTACAAGATTAAGTATACAGTACCATGGAATAATTCTCAAAATAATATCTCGAAGTGCAAGTCCCAATTTTTTAAAAAGTAAATTTGTATTTTAAAAAGTGAACAGTTTTACCTGCTGTTATCACTAAACTCTACAAAAATAACTTTTTAAAAAATTCACAGTTTTGCAATGCCCTGTCTCATAGCTAAAGACTAAGAGGACCTTACTTTGAAATGATAATCTTCATAACCACAACTGAAATTTATGCCTATGGATGAAAAGTGTCAATAATAAGAGGGTGGCAGAAAATAAATGTTGGTGTCATGATTAAAAATTTTTCCACCTCTTATGCTCATTGCATGCAGCATATGTTTTATGCATGTTTTGATTTTGAGATAGTATTTCCAGAAGACATCAGTGTTAGCTCAAGTTCTTAATTTACCACTTTTATTTCTTGTGGATATGTCAATTGTTTTTATCTGTACTATTAGGAAATCATTATCCATATTTATACTGAAAAACCAGTTATGGCTAACAAATCACTTAAGTCTCTGAATTTATTAATAGTGTCTTCATCTATATAATGGGAATAATACACTCATAAGGTTGCTGGGACACCATTTATAAAAGGCCTTGGACAGCACATGTTATGCACTGAATAAATAGTAACCATTTTTGACACACTGATAATCTCTGATGATGCCTCTTGGGTCCCTTTCTTTTGAAGTCATCACACTGTGCTGTGCATGGAATCATCAGCTTTCTTCCAAACCTGTATCTCAGAGATAGAAAGGTACAGATATTCTTTCTGCTTTGGTCTCTTGTGCCTATGGGGGAGTGCTTTGGTTTGAAGGTGAGTACAAAGACACCAAGACCACACCCATACTGTTGTGATAGCCTCAGGATCATGCAAGATCGACATGCTGCAGCCCTGGTTTCCCAGAACCTAAGCCCAGGATCACAACAGGTCATACAAAGTACTTAGCACATGGTGAGTATTCCATAAGAGATTTTAGGATGAATGAATTTAGGCTTTAATATTTCACACTTCTGAATTCTCCTCTTTAAGAAACTCGTGTCTTTCTTGGATGTGTAGTTCAAGTTGAATGATAGACTTATTATTAGCCATCCAGTTGTTTTTATGAGCTCTCTATATGAATTTTTGAAAAGGTGACTGTAGTGAAGGTATTCACTGCAAAGGGTTAGTTATTGATACACTACCGTCAGTACTTTATATTAATTTTTCCACTTACATTAATTACTGTGAATGGTTGCTTTGATATGAAAAAGAGAGAAGGGCAGATATGAGTAGCTAAAAGAAGAGATGGAAAGTGAGACAGAAAGGCCTTATTTTACATGTTTGATCACATACTTATTATATGCCTAACTGTGGGAAAATATCCAACCACTATATTAACTATCCAACATGTAAAATAGGCATAATAACATTTGCTCTGTAGAAGAGCTGAGAGGAATAAAAACAAATCATGGAAAATTCTTATAATAAAGGTAACAGAAAATTTCTTTGGCTGTCTAGGGACTGGACAATACCAAGACCTACTGGGAGAGTGCTTTGGTTTGATAGCATAGAACAAACAAAGGAACATTCTATCTTATATTCCTTTACACTTCCTATGTTACTGAGATGCATTTTGATCACTAACGTAGATCAGGAATAGACAGAAAACTGGAGCTATCTGCTTGAGAAGTCCTGGTTTTTATATTACACATTATTGTGTTATAAGGCAGTAAATATCCACTTCAGTTCTTCATTTCTTCCATGAAATTCCCAGAGGAAAATGGCAGCAGGAAATCACTCCTTGGTGACTGAGTTCATCCTTGCTGGGCTAACAGAGCATCCAGGACTCCAGCTGCCCCTTTTCTTCCTCTTCCTAGGAATCTATGTGGTCACGTTGGTGGGAAACCTGGTCATGATCACACTGATTGGGCTCAGTTCTCACCTGCACACCCCCATGTACTATTTCCTCAGCAGCTTGTCCTTCATTGACCTCTGTCAGTCCACTGTCATTACCCCCAAAATGCTGGTGAGCTTTGTGACAGAGAAGAACACTATCTCCTACCCAGCATGTATGTCTCAACTCTTCTTCTTCCTTGTTTTTGTTATTTCAGAATGTCACATGTTGGCTGTAATGGCATATGATCGCTATGTTGCCATCTGTAACCCCTTGCTTTACAAAGTCACCATGTCTTACCAGCTCTGTTCTTGCATGGTACTCGGGGTTTATATCATGGGCTTGACTGGTGCCACAGCTCACACAGGCTGCATGCTAAGAGTGCTTTTCTGCAAGGCTAATGTGATCAACCATTACTTCTGTGATCTTTTTCCTCTGCTGGAGCTCTCCTGCTCCAGTACTTATGTCAATGAGACGGTAGTTTTGTGTTTCAGTGCATTTAATATCCTCATCCCAATTCTGACCATCCTTGGCTCCTACATCTTCATCATCTCCAGCATCCTCCACATTCGTTCCACGGAGGGCAGGTCCAAAGCCTTCAGCACATGCAGCTCCCACATCTCAGCTGTTGCTATTTTCTATGGCTCTGCAGCCTTCATGTACCTGCAGCCATCATCAGTCAGCTCCATGGACCACGGGAAACTGTCCTCTGTGTTTTATACCATCATTGTGCCCATGCTGAATCCCCTGATCTACAGCCTCAGGAATAAAGATGTCAAAATTGCCTTCAATAAAATCCTTGAAAAAAGAAGTTTCCTGTGAAAATGAGTATTTTGCCTTGGCAAAAATTTATAATTTCTCGAGAAAGTTTCATAAAGGAACAGTCCAGACCCAGGAATGTATGTCCACAAATAATGAGATCATTGCTACTATTAATACTTGATTATTTGGGATGAAAGTGGCAGGGAGAGGACTAGACTCATAGTGTTAGCATATGGAGAGCAGCACTGTTTGAGGATGTGCCAGTGTCCATGTGTCCATAAAACACTGTATTACCTCTAAACTTTAAAATAATATCCAAAGGCCTTCATGTGTATTATTTCATGTATGGAATATGGAACTCTTTTAGTCAAGACTTATTCATTGTTTAAAATTACTGTCTTAAGATTATATTTTTTACTTTTTGGCTGCACTGTGCGACTTGCAAGATCTTAGTTCCCCCGATGAAGAACTAAACCTGGGTCTGCTTCAGTGAAACTGCTAACTCCTAAACACTGGACTGCCAGGGAAATCCCAAGATTTATTTATCTTAATTCAAGAAATAAATCCATTTTATCTGTATCCTTTGACCTTCTCAATATCTTGTGTCCCTGGTGCTGTTTACTAACAAGACAAATATCTCCAAAATCTGCTCTCTAAAGTAAACAATGTTTAACCATTTTCAATCTATGAAATTCAATCTTTGATTCTTAGTTTGCGCACAGAAATGTATTAGGAGGTACAAGGACATGTGATGGGTGATAAGACATAATTCCTATGTCAGGGGACACACATATGTTTCACACTATAGTGGAAGAGATTGACAGTAATAAACAGCCCTGAAGAATTATGTGTATTTAGACTTATATCTTTATGCAGGATTCCTTGCTCCACTGTTCTGAGATAATTCTACCACCTCCATTTCCCTGACAATCCTGTACCCATTTTCTCTTGTCTCTAAAAAAATATCTTATTATTTTGCCATTCATATTATAGAATCTTAGATTTAGAAGTGACATTCTTTTATTATTACAACCATACGGATAGTTCATTCACAAAGTTTAAAATTGAAAAAAATATTATCTGTTTAATGGTAAGCATCCATCTTATCCCCAAAGTATCTATTATGGAAAAGAAACTGAGTTATTTTGAAGAGAAAAAGGGGATGTCTAGAGTCCCTTGGACTGCAAGGAGATCCAACCAGTCCATTCTAAAGGAGATCAGTCCTGGGTGTTCACTGGAAGGACTGATGCTAAAGCTGAAACTCCAATACTTTGGCCACCTCATGCGACCAGTTGACTCACTGGAAAAGACTCTGATGCTGGGAAGGATTAGGGGCGGGAGGAGAAGGGGGCGACAGAGAATGAGATGGCTGGATGGCATCACCTACTCAATGGACATGAGTTTGAGTGAACTCCGGGAGTTCGCTGATGGACAGGGGGGCCTGGCGTGCTGTGATTCATGGGGTCGCAAAGAGTTTGACATGACTGAGTGACTGAATTGAACTGAACTGATTCATTAAACAAACAACATTGAATAGATTTTTTCGTGTGGATGGCTGAAAGATAAGAATGAGTATTTCTGAGAATTTTTGTTTTTTGTTTCCAAGCATGCATTTGTGTGTTTCTGCTGTTCAATACTCAGTCGTGTTTGACTCTCTGTGACCCCCTTGACCGTAGCCCGTCAGGCTCCTCTGTCCAAGGGATTCTCTATGCAAGAATACTAGAGTGGGTTGCCATTTTCTCCTCCAGGGGATATTTCTGACTCAGGGATCAATCTTGCATCTCATACATTTCTTGCATTGGCAGGAAGGTTCTCTACCAATACAGCCACCTGGGAAGCTCCATTTGTGTATTAAAACTATCAAAAAATTAAAGAAAGATAAAACATGTATGTACTGACTCTAATGATATGAGAACTGGTAGAAGACATGCTACCAAAATATTGGAATAGATAGCAGACAGATTCCAAAGTGAAGACAAAACTTTACCATTAAAAAAAAATTAACCAAAAAATAAAAAATGACAGGTAAAGACTTTGAAAAAGAACTACTACAAATGAAACAAAAATTAACAAATATATAGTGTTTTTTAGATACCAATACAGAAGGGCACACTGTTTTAATAATGGAAAAGATATGACACAATAAATATATTCTAACATTAGACACTATGATCAGCTTGGAATGGTCTCATACAGAGTTTGTCTTTCATTAATTCTCATACAAGCATATATCAATTTCTAAAAAAAATATACAGTTCCTCATGTACAATTAGCTTTTTCAAGATGTCACAGGAGTGGATTTCAGAAAATTACTTATCTTCTGTTTTAGTCACAATTAGGTGTGACTGTGCATCACACAGACAGAAGTACACACATACCATGGTACGTAAATCTGAAGGTGACTCAGGATAATCTCAGTGGCTTACTGGGGATATAAGCTGCTTTTCAATTGTGACTCTGCTACAAGATCTATCTTCCATCCATTTTTTGGTCTCAGAGAGTAGTTCCAGATTCATCCTTCATCTCTACCCCTCAGCCATCAGAACTAAAGATAGGGAAGGAGAGAGAATGGCCCCTAAATTGAAGACAACTGCCTGGAAGTGACAGACCTCACCTCCTTCTACTTCCCTTTTTGTGACCCAGGCATATGGTCCAAGGTGTCAATAAGTGGGGCTAAGAAATACCATGGTATCGATGTAGCCACCTGCACAGCAAAGAATCAGGGCATTTATTATTGAGGAAGAGAGGGTAAGTTAAGAATAACTTAATCTCTTACACTCTTCTGAGTATTTGTATTTAGCCCTAGACAGCTGTGTGTTGTGCTCTCTAGAGTTAATATTTGAATTTGGCTTTGAATCTAAAAGAATAATAATGTGAACTGTGATTAAAATGATATCCATAACATGTAAAATATATTAATATTTCATGACTATTAGGGTTTTCCAGAAAGCTATTTTTCCCACTGGGTGGGATAGTTTCTGTAATATCTTGATAATGTTGTTTATTCCTGTCACTGCATTCGTGTTGCTTTCTTGTCTTGATATAGCTTCTTGACTCCATTCTCCTTTCCAGTTTTACACACATTTCAGGTATAAACACCTTTGAAGAACAAATGCAAGTTTTTAATTCTCCATTCATTTCTGACCATTCCACACTATTATCAAACACATTTCTGGTTCCTCATACATACTATATAATGATGTCTTTTATGGTACTCCTTATCATTAAAGAATGCTTGTAGATATTCTATCAAAGTTATCAGAATGTTGAGAACACTTGCTTTGTGTTACATTGTACCATATTTATTGTTCTAAGGTCTGATAATTATTGATGAACAACATTTTTTTATGTGTTTATGGATTATTCTATTCTAGGTTTTACCCTTTTTTGTAGCAATTTGAAAAAAAAAACAACCCTTAAAAATCAGATTAAAATCTGATACACAGAAATAATTTAAAGTCTTTCAAAATTTGATTAGCCAATATACAGAAACAGCCTAAGGCATGTGGGATATATACACAATGGAATATTATTGAGCCATGAGAAAGAAATCAATCCTGTCATTTTGGACCACATGGAACGACCCAGAGACATTAGGTTAAGTGGAATGAGTTAAACAGAGAAAGACAAATACTGTATAATATCATGTATATGTGAATCTGACAAATATGAACTGAGAGAAACTGAAAGTAGAATGGGTTTTGCCAGATTTTCAAGTAGGGCATAACGAGATGCGGGTCAAAGAGTACACACTTCCAGTTGTAAGATAAATGGCTCTGGGGATCTAATATACAGAATAATGACTGCGGTTAATAATATTGTATTATATGTTTCTTTTTTTTTAATTCTTCTTTTTTTTTTTTTTTTGCCACATGGCACGTGGACCTTAGTTCCCTAACTAGGGATTGAACCTGAGACCCCTGAAGTGGAAGTGCAGAGTCTTAACCACTAGACTGCCAGGGAAGTCCATTTCATATGTTTCTAAGAGAGTAAATCTTAAATGTTTTTACCGTAAAAAGAAAATGGTAACTATGTGACGTGATGGAGGTGTTAGCTAAAACCATAGTGGAAACCAATTTGCAATAATAAATTGTACCAAATCAATTGTATATAGTAAGCTTATACAATGTTATATGTCAATTATATCTCAAAGCTGAAAAAGAAAAACTTTATTAACAAATTTCATAGTAAATTTTTCCTCAAAATGATATAACATTTAACAAATATTTTGAATAAAGACATTACATACAATTTTTCAGTTCAGTTCAGTCGCTCAGTCGTGTCCGACTCTTTGCAACCCCATGAACCACAGCACGTCAGGCTTCCCTGTCCATCACCAACTCCCGGAGTTCACTCAAACTCATGTCCATCGAGTCGGTGATGCCACCCAGCCATCTCATTCTCGGTCGTTCCCATCTCCTAGCAAATACAGCAATTCAGAATTTATGTAGAATTAAATAATCTCGATAACACATGTATCTCTATATTGTTTCTCAACATACTTTTATAATATTAGAGGAAAATAAGTCATTATTTTTCCTTGTTAGACTTGTTAGGACTCGTGGGATTATGGCATATCTAACAGATGCTTTCATTCAGTCCCCAAGTTAAAATTTTAAAAATATTTTTGTTTTATGGGTGTATCATGATAGCTAAATACAGGTAGCAGAGGAAATGAAAATAGAAGTTTTTAAAGTTCACATGTGAACGTTGTTCTCTGATTATCTATTATTCTCCTTGTGGAAAATCACTTTAGAAAACTCTTTTAGTGTATGTCTTTGTAATTTTCTGAAGTTTTGAACTTTCAATTAACTTGACATGAAATTCACCAGAGCTATAAAAATCTATCACATCCTTGCTTGCAATGTATAATCTAACAAGAGCAATGAAACACATTCACGTGACCATATTCAACACTTGAGATTTAATGGAGAAAAGAGAGAAATTCTAATTATTTTCCCAATAGTTGATACTTGTAGGATATTTCCAAAGGGAAGTAAGAATCATTAATTATTCCACATCAGACTCTTGACATCAATATCTAGAATATAAAATCACTATTAATATCAACCATATTTGTTAAGGATCATCAGCTTCAACAGAGGTCAGGAAATCACAAAAACAGAGACTTTTAGACCATGATCCTGAACACCAAGAAATCCTGCTAGGTTAGTACTTAGAACTATCCACCACCACCATCAGAATAATTTTTACCTTCAGAGTTTGGGGGAGACACACATACCTCTGAAGTTTTGGGGAGGAGGTGGTGGTGGTTAGTCACTAAGTCGTGTCCAACTCTTTGTGACCCATGGGCTGTAGCACGCCAGATTTCTCTGTCTATGGGATTTCCCAGGCAAGAATACTGGAGTGGGTTGCCATTTTTTTATCCAGGGGATCTTCCCTACCCAGAGACTGAAACTGAGTCTCCTGCATTGCAGGTGGATTCTTTACCAACTGAACCACCAGAGAAAGTGTGGGGAGGAGGATTTATCCCAGTCCTGAATCTAAAAATTTTAGGTCTTCTACCACATCAACCCCCGTCCCCCACCCTCCAGGTTCACTGACAGATGTGGGTAGTTATTTTTCCGTCTCTATCTGTCATCAGTTTAATAGTCAATCTCCCTGAGCAGCAAAGTTTCCCTTATCATTCCTGTCCCCACTGGATAAAATTATGGCCAACATTTCTTTATTTAGTCATTTCAGCTCAGGCATTGTGAGAGCTTTGTTCACTTATGTGGTGGTGGTGGTGGTGGTTTAGTCAGTCATGTCTGACTCTTGTGACCTCATAGACTGTAGCCTGCCAGACTCCTCTGTCCATGGGATTCTCCAGGCAAGAATACTGGAGTGGGTTGCCATTTCCTTCTCCAGGGAGGCTATGTTAACTTCTCACTAAACTTCTTTCAATAATTTTATGAAAATATCATATTTATTAATAATTTCTGTATCTGAGGCATGATACCAAATGCTACATGGTATAGAAGAATAACCATAAAAAAACTCTCAATAATTAATACAGACTTCAGTTCAGTTCAGTTCAGTCGCTCAGTCATGTCCGACTCTTTGCAACCCCATGAATCACAGCACGCCAGGCCTCCCTGTCCATCACCAACTGCCTTTAGGTATGCATTAAATGTAACATGTTGTTGTATAGTCGCTCAGTTGTGTCCGACTCTTTGTAATTCCGTGCACTGTAGCCTGCCAGACTTTTCTGTCCTTGGTATTTCCCAGGCAACAATACTGGAGTGCGTTGCCATTTCCTCCTCCAGGGGATCTTCCCAACCCAGAAATCAAACCCGTGTTCTGGCATTGGCAAGTGAAATTTTTACCAGATAAAAAATATATTTCTGGACACATAGAAAATGGTCTTATTAACTGGGGTTTCCATTATTTAAGTCCTTAACTGAAGGGTAATGACTGTTAGTTCACAGTATAAAGGGGATAGAGAGAAAAAAGTGAAAAGAATCTGATGAGTCAAAAATGACAGTGCACCATGCTTTTTTGTGAAATAATTAAATCATGTGACTGTCAGATGACATACATCTTTAAATAACAAAAAATTGACTTGAATTTATTTAGAGAAAATACTGTTAATTGATATATAATATTGATAATTTAGAAAGCTAATAGCAAATAAAATAATTAAAATTTCCATTTTTACCATATGTGCTGTAGAAAGGAGCAATAAGAAGATGTGCTAAGGAAAAGAAAATTTTAAATTCTGGTAGTGATTTAGAAATGAAAATGCTGGTCAAATGAAAGATATAACAGAGACAAACTCAATAGGTGGAAAAAGCATTCATATTACTTACAAAGAACCAGTGACTGCACTAAGCTCCCTGTGGGAATCATTTAACTTAATTTTCACATGAAATACTTGTTAGTGTTTTTGTTTTTTTAGAGTGTTATAGAGTAGATGTAACTAACACAAGATCACATGGGCCGTGAATCTTCTGTTAATTAACTATAGAAAGTGTACACCATTATTACTTAAATATTATGCAAATTTACATGACCATGAATAACATACACAGCTAGAATATGGGAAGAAAGAAAAGGTCCTCAGAAATAAAAATAGCAATGTTCATTCTGACTGATTTTTAAAATGCATAAATGGGTATTTTTTCTTAAAAAGTGAGGAAGTCTTTGAATTCTAAGTATTGTGAAGTTTGTATGTCCATCTCTGGTTCAACCAGAATCATCGTTTGTCTCCAAGAAGCAGAAGTGACTCAAGAGATTTCTGCTTTATGTATGTCGTCTGATGAGGGATCAAATAATGACCTCTACCATTATATCTACTACTCTGGACAGGAATCCCTTAGAAGAAATGGAATAGCCATCATAGTCAACAAAAGAGTCTGAAATGCAGTACTTGAATGCATCTCAAAAACGAAAGAATGATCTCTGTTCGTTTCCAAGGCAAACCATTCAACATCACGGTAATCCAAAGTTTATGCCCCGACCAGTAACGCTGAAGAAGCTGAATGGTTCTGTGAAGATCTACAAGAGCTTTTAGAACTAAAACCCCCAAAAGATGTTCTTTTCATTATAGGGGACTGGAATGCAAAAGTAGGAAGTCAAGAAACACCTGGAATAACAGGCAAATTTGGCCTTGGAGCATGGAATGAAGGAGGGCAAAGACTAATAGAGTTTTGCCAAGAGCACGCACAGGTCATACAAACACCCTCTTCCAACAACACAAGAGAAGACTCTACACATGGACATCACCAGATGGCCAACACTGAAATCAGATTGATTATATTCTTTGCAGCCAAAGATGGAGAAACTCTGTACAATCAGCAAAAACAAGACTAGGAGCTGACTGTGGCTTAGGTCATGAACACCTTATTGCCAAATTCAGACTTAAATTGAAGGAAGTAGGGAAAACCACTCGATCATTCAGGTATGACCTAAAACAAATCCCTTATGATTATACAATGCAAGTGACAAATAGACTCAAGGGTCTAGATCTGATTGACAGAGTACCCAATCAACTATGGACAGAAATTTGTGACATTGTACAGGAGACAGGGATCAAGACCATCCCCCAGAAAAAGAAATGCAAAAAGGCAAAATCGCTGTCTGAGGAGGCCTTACAAATAGCTGTGAAAAGAAGAGAAGCGAAAAGCAAAGGAGAAAAGGAAAGATATAAGCATCTGAATGCAGAGTTCCAAAGAATAGTAAGGAGAGATAAGAAAGCTTTCCTCAGCAATTAATTCAAAGAAATAGAGGAAACGATAGAATAGGAAATACTAGACTTCTCTTCAAGAAAATTAGAGATACCAGGGGAACATTTCGTGTGAAGATGGACTCGATAAAGGACAGAAATGGTATGGATCTAATAGAAGCAGAAGATATTAAGAAGAGGCGGCAAGAATCCACAGAAGACTGTACAAAGAAGATCTTCATGTCCCAGATAATCTTTATGGTGTGATCACTCACCTAGAGCCAGACATCCTGGAATTTGAAGACCAGGGGCCTTAGGAAGCGTCATACGAACAAAGCTAGTGGAGGTGATGGAATTACAGTTGAGCTATTTAAAATCCTAAAAGATGATGCTATGAAAGTGCTGCACTCAATATGTCAGCGAATTTGAAAAACTCAGCATTGGCCACAGGACTGGAAAAGGTCAGTTTTCATTCCAATCCCAAGAAAGGAAAAGCCAAAGAATGCTCAAACTAATGCACAACTGCACTCATCTCACACTCTAGTAAAGTTATGCTCAAAATTCTCCAAGCCAGGCTTCAGCAGTACATGAATCATGAACTTCCAGATGTTCAAGCTGGTTTTAGAAAAGGCAGAGGAGCCAGAGATCGAATTGACAACACCCGTTGGAGCATCCAAAAACCAAGAGAGTTTCAGAAAAATATCTATCTCTATTTTATTGACTATGCCAAAGCCTTTTACTGTGTGGATCACAATAAACTTGGAAAAGTATGAAAGGGGTGGGAATACCAGACCACTTTACCTGCCTCTTGGGAAGCTTGTATGTAGGTCAGGAAACAACAGTTAGAACTTAAAATGGAAAAACAGATTGGTTCCAAATAGGAAAAAGAGTACCTCAGGGCTGTATATTTTCACCATGCTTATTTATCTTATATGCAGAGTACATCATGAGAAATTCTAGGCTGGAAGAAGCACAAGCTGGAATCAAGACTGCCAGGAGAAATACCAATAACTTCAGATATGCAGATGACACTACCCTTATGGCAGAAAGTGAAGAAGAACTGAAGAGCCTCTTGATGAAAGTGAAAGAAGAGAGTGAAAAAGTTGGCTTAAAGCTCAACATTCAGAAAACGAAGATCATGGCATCTGGTCCCATCATTTCATGGGAAATAGATGAGGAAACAATGGAAACAGTGGCTGACTTTATTTTGGGGGGCTCCAAAATCACTGCAGATGGTGATTGCAGCCATGAAATTAAAAGACGTTTACTCCTTGGAAGGAAAGTTATGACAAACCTAGTTCAGTTCAGTTCAGTCGCTGAGTTGTGTCCGACTCATTGTGACCCCATGAATCACAGCACGCCAGGCCTCCCTGTCCATCACCAACTCCTGGAGTTCACTCAAACTCATGTCCATAGAGTCGGTGATGCCATCCAGCCATCTCATTCTCTGTCGTCCCCTTCTCCTCCCGCCCCCAACCCCTCCCAACATCAGAGTCTTTTCCAGTGAGTCAACTCGTCTCATGAGGTGGCCAAAGTATTGGAGCTTCAGCTTTAGCATCAGTCCTTGCAATGAACACCCAGGACTGATCTCCATTAGAATGGACTGGTTGGATCTCCTTGCAGTATAAGGGACTCTCAAGAGTCTTCTCCAGCACCACAGTTCAAAAGCATCAATTCTTCAGCGATCAGCTTTCTTCACAGTCCAACTCTCACATCCATACATGACCACGGGAAAAACCATAGCCTTGACTAGACGGACCTTGGTTGGCAAACCTAGACAACATATTGAAAAGCAGAGACATTGTCCACTAACGTCAATCTAGTCAATGCTATGCTTTTTCCAGTGGGCATGTATGGATGTGAGAGTTGGACTATAAAGAAAGCTGAGCACCAAAGAATTGATGCTTTTGAACTGTGTTTTTGGAGAAGACTCTTGAGAGTCCCTTGGATTGCAAGGAGATCCAACCAGTCCATATTAAAGGAGATCTGTCCTGGGTGTTCATTGGAAGAACTGATGTTGAAGCTGAAACTCCATACTTTGGCCACCTGATGCGAAGTTGACTCATTGGAAAAAACCCTGATGATGGAAATATTGAGGGCAGGAGGAGAAGGGGACTCCAGAGGATGAGATGGTTGGATGACATCACTGACTCAATGGACATGAGTTTGGGTGAACTCCAGGAGTTGGTGATGGACAGGGAGGCCTGGCATGCTGTGGTTCATGGGGCAGCAAAGAGTCGAACAAGACTGAGCAAACGAACTGAAGTGAACTGAACAAAATCTGTCCCTCCCCCTCATAACATACACTCAGATGACCATGTTTGCTCACACATGTACACACATTTTCTCATTTTTAAACCTAGAACCTTGGAAGGGATAATGGACGCTGGAAATCACTCTTCAGTGACTGAGTTCCTCCTTGATGGGTTCACAGAACAGTCACAACTCCAGCTGCCTCTTTTCCTCCTCTTCTTAGGAATCTATGTGGTCATGGTGGTGGGGAACCTGGGCATGATCACACTGATTGGGCTCAGTTCTCACCTGCACACTCTCATGTACTATTTCCTTATCAACTTGTCTTTATTGATCTCTGTCATTCCATTATCAGTTCAGTTCAGTTGCTCAGTCGTGTCCAACTCTTTGCGACCCCATGAATCACAGCACGCCAGGCCTCCTGTCCATCACCAACTCCTGGAGTTCACTCAAACTCATGTCCACAGAGTCGGTGATGCCATCCAGCCATCTCATTCTTTATCGTCCCCTTCTCCTCCCGCCCCCAACCTTTCCCAGCATCAGAGTCTTTTCCAGTGAATCAGCTCATCGCATGAGGTGGCCAAAGTATTGCAGTTTCAGCTTTAGCATCAGTCCTTCCAATGAACACCCAGGATTGATCTCCTCTAGAATGGACTGGTTGGATCTCCTTGCAGTCTAAGGGACTCTCAAGCGTCTTCTCCAGCACCACAGTTCAAAAGCATCAATTCTTCGGCGATCAGCCTTCTTCATAGTCCAACTCTCACATCCATACATGACCACGGGAAAAACCATAGCCTTGACTAGACGGACCTTGGTTGGCAAAGTAATGTCTCTGCTTTTCAATATACTATCCAGGTTGGTCATAACTTTCCTTCCAAGGAGTGAGCGTCTTTTTAATTTCCTGGCTGCAATCAGCATCTGCAGTGATTTTGGAGCCCAAAAAATTAAAATCTGACACTGTCTCCACTGTTTTTCCATCTTTTTCCCATGAAGTGATGGGAACAGATGCCATGATCTTTGTTTTCTGAATGTTGAGCTTCAAGCCAAACTTTTCACTTTCCTCTTTCACTTTCATCAAGAGGCTTTTGTGTTCCTCTTCACTTTCTGCCCTAAGGGTGGTGTCATCTGCATATCTGAGGTTAGTGATATTTCTCCCAGCAATCTTGATTCTAGCTTGTGCTTCTTCCAGCCCAGCATTCCTCACGATGTACTCTGCATAAATGTTAAATAAGCAGGGTGACAATATACAGCCTTGGTGTACTCCTTTTCATTCCATTATAGTTTCCCCAAAATGCTGATAAGCCTTGTGATAGAGAAGAATATCGTCTCCTACCCTGAATTCAAGGCTCAGTTCTATTTCTTCCTCACTTTTGCTTTTGCAGAGTGTCATGTGTTGGCTGTAATGGCATATGACTGCTATGGTGCCATCTGCAACCCCTTGTTTTTGAATGTCACTTTGTCTTATCACTTCTGCTTCTGCCTCACAAAGGGAGTTTGTATTTAAGAATCATTGAATCCACAATCCACACAGGATTTTTGTTGATACTCCTTTTCTGCAAAAACAAGGTGATTAAACAGTGTGTTTAACTATTATATCTGTGATTTCTTCCCACTCTTGGAGCTATCCTGTTCCAGCATCTATGTCAATGAATTATCGGTTATATTCTTCAGTGTATTTAACATCTTGACTCCTTCCTTAACTATTCTTGCTTCATCTATCTTCATCATCTCTAGCATCCTCCACATTTGTTCCACTGAGGGCAGGACCAAAGCCTTCAGCACCTGCAGTTCCCACATCTCAGCTGTTGCTGTCTTCTATGGATCTGCAGCATCCATGTACCTGCAGCCATCATCTGTGAGCTCCATGGACCACGGGAAAGTGTCCTCTGTATTTTATTCCATTATTGTTCCCATGCTAAACACTCTGATCTGTAGTCTGCAAAATAGGGATATCAAATTTGTCCTGAACAAAACTGTAGACAGCAGGCAGTGTAGATGAATAGAAACAACATAATGATGACACATCAGTTTTTTGTTTCCCTAAGATATGTATTAGGATAATTTTTTATGAAAAATCAGTCATAATTGCCTATATAACGCACTTCCAAGACTTTATCCAGGCCACTTCTTGAATCTATATTATAATATTTATATATAAAATCATAAGTTGTGATTATGAATAAAGTTAGAAAACTCCTGATGATAAAGGAGTGTTAGCTTTTTATTTTTAATGATAATCCATACAGGAAGAAAGACATGGAGGAAGAAGATGAAGATTTTGAAGTTAATCATAGTAATCTATATAGTTAATTTTATGAATGATAAAACACAATGTCCAGCATTTAAATGGATAACTTTATTTGATATTCACAGTATTATATAAGCAAGTCGTAGTATTGTTTCTCTTAAGTGGAGGATGAAATTGAATGGCATTTAGTTTGAGTAGATGCCATGGCCCCAAACATGATCTACACATCAAGCAAACTAAGTTCCCTATAAGACTGAGTTTCTTTCCTCCAGATCTCTTCTATGCTTTTTTCCTCTTTATTTCTTATGATATCATGAAAATAATAAAAAAAAACATTCAAACTTGACTTCATCAAAGCAAAAGATTCATTACAGTCTCAGAGACTTGGGCCTCCCCAGGTGACACTAGTGGTTAAGAATTTGCCTATAAATGCAAGAGACTCAAGAGACACAGGTTCAATCCCTGGGTCGGAAAGATCCTCTGGAGTAGGTAACGGTAAACCACTCCAGTATTCTTGCTTGGAAAATTCCATGGAGAGAGGAGCCTGGCAGGATACAGTCATGGCTCCCCAAAGAGTTGGACATGACTGAGCAACTGAGCACACATTAGAGACCTAATTAAAGCAGTATATAGCAATGCTTTTTATAAAACATCCTTAACATTATTGTCTTATGTTTAGACAAGGAATAGCTATTTATGAAAGCAGATGCTCATGAAAGCCAACATTCCAGCTAAGTTGTATCACTGTCATATGATCCATGCATTTTCCTCCCATCAGTTCAGTTCAGTTCAGTCGCTCAGTCGTGTTCACCTCTTTGTGACCCCATGAATCACAGCACACCAGGCCTCCCTGTCCATCACCAACTCTTGGAGTTTACCTAAACTCATGTCCATCGAGTCGGTGATGCCATCCAGCCATTTCATCCTCTGTCGTCCCCTTCTCCTCCTGCCCCCAATCCCTGCCAGTATCAGGGTCTTTTCCAATGAGCAGGTTCTTCGCATCTGGTGGCCAGAGTATTGGAGCTTCAGCTTCAGCATCAGTCCTTCCATTGAGCAGTCCTCTGAGCAGCAGCCACAAAAGTCAGGGTTCCAGACAAGGGCATGATCTCCCTTCCAGGAAATACTTGGAAGCTCGAGTGAGGGACAGGGAGAGTTCAGACCTGCTGCCCTGTTGCCTATATCCCAGAGAGGCAATAGGGATAGGCCCTCAATATGTGTCCCCTTAGATGCCTATTTCTCTTGCTTATGCTTGAAAATAAGCAAAAGAACCTCTTTTGCAAGAAGCCAAGGTGCTTTTCTAAAAGTCATTTGCCTTGAGCTGAGCACTGGGGTGGATTAGTCTATCTGTTTATAAGTTTTAAGAACTGTATTTCAGGGACTTTCCTGGTGGCCCAATTGTTCAGTATCTGTCTTCCAATGCAGGGGACGTGATTTGAATCCTTCCTCAGCCAACTAAGACTCCCACATGCCATGGGACAACAAAGCCCAAATGCTGCAACTAGAGAGACCTGTGCACCACAACTGCTGAACCTGCAGGCAACAAGGAAGACTCAGCAGTCAAAAAAAAAAAAAAAAAGACGTTTTTTAAAGAACTCTCTTTAAAATATATATACATGTAAAGAACTGTTTCTCGATTCATTATGGCATTGTGGGTCTCATGATCACAAACCATGCTGACTTTCCAGATAAATGCTTTGTGGGCTTCTCTCTTGGGTTCAGGTCTTAACAGTCGGGGTGCCAGATGTACGGTTCAAGCTGTTAGCTCCTCAAGCAGAAACTCAGGGTTCTGAGGTATGTTGACTGTGGGTTGTTGCAGCGAGCTGTGTTTTATGACAAGATTGTGTCTCAGCCTCTCATAGCCATTTCGGTGTGGCCTTTTCTTGTTTCCCTAATGTATAAGAATTAATCAGCTAGTTTCCCTTCTCCAATAAAGCACCACACAGGACATAATTTTCTATATAGCTGTAGATTCACTGTATCCATGAGGGGAGGTGAGTTCTGTATGTTACTGCTTTGAAACAGACCACCCATGTCCATTTTTCTTTTAGTACACTACCCATTAATCAAACAACAGCTAGTAGTTTTTTTACATTGAGGTTTTTTTTTTAGTTTATATATTTTAATTGGAGGCTAATTACTTTACAATATTGTATTGGTTTTGCCATACATTGACATGAATCTGCTCCAGGTGTACATGTGTTCCCCATCTTGAACCCCCCTCCCACCTCCCTCCCCATCCCATCCCTCTGGGTCATCCCAGTGCACCAGCCCCGAGCATTCTGTATCATGCATCGAACCTGGACTGGCGATTCATTTCACATATGATAATATACATGTTTCAATGCCATTCTCCCAAATTATCCCACCCTCGCCCTCTCCCACAGAGTCCCAAAGACTGTTCTATACATTAAGTTTTGATATATGGAATTTTTTTGTGTTTTCAAGCATTTATGCACATTTAAAACTTAAAAAGTGTTACAAAAGGTAAAAATGTGAATGTGTGTGTGCTAGTCGCTCAGTCGTGTCCAACTCTTTGTAACCCCATGGACTGTAGCCCACCAGGTCTTCTGTCCATGGAATTCTCCAGGCAAGAATACTGGAGTGGGTTACCATTTCCTTCTCCAGGGGATTTTCTGACCCAGGGATTGAACCTGGGTTTCCTGATTTGCAGGAGATTCTTTACTGTCTGAGTCACCAGGGAAGGCCTAACACACACATAGAAATTTTAAAAGTACTAAGAAAAAAATTTAAAGCCTCCTTAGGAATTTTCTATGTGTTTGCGGGGTTATGGATCTCTATCTGAGAACTAGTGGAAGATGTGGTATTAAAATATTAGAATAGATGTCAGAGTATTTCCAAAACACAAAAAATAGAAATCAAGGACTTGGAGAAAGAGATCTACTATAAATGAGAAAAAAATTAATGAATACATAGGATTTGTTAAACATTATTATGGTGGGAGATGTTTTCAAATGTTTTAGCAGTTGAAAACAGCATGACTAGGAAAACGCATTCTAAAGTAGGCACTCTGATGGACTTGGATAATGTTCCCATGCAGAATTTTCTCTCGTTAACTTGGATTCAACCCTATATTAATTTATTTTAAAAAATAAGAAAAAAAAACAAAACCTGTTCCTGATATACAATTAGTATGCTCTAGGATCTTTAGTTTGCATTTCAAAGGAGTGGGATTTAGGCAATTCTTCTTTATTTTCAAATTTAATTGCAATTAAGTTTAGTTGCAGTTAGGTTTCAGTGTGTATCACACACACCCACACACACACATGCACCATGATGCCTTAAAGATCTTCAGGACTGGTTCAGTGGCTCACTGCAAAACATAAACTTCTTTTAAATTGTGATATGTACAACATCTAGCTTCCATCCATCTGTTGGTCTCAGACAATAGCTCCAGATCAATCTTGCATTTTCATCCCTCATCCACCTGAAGAAAATATGTAGAAGGAGAGGAAATGTGCCCCAACTTGAAAACCACCACTTGAAGAGACAGACCTTACCTCCTACTATTTCCCTTTGGTACAGTTTGGCCAGGTGATCAAACTTTGTTGGAAGAGAGGTTAAGAGAATACCAAGGTGTCTAGATAGCCATGCGCCCAACTAAGATTCAGGGCATTTATTATTGAGGAAAAATGGGAGAATGAAAATTAGGAATAACTAACAATGGAGAACCCCAGGGATGGGGGAGCCTGGTGGGCTGCCATCTATGGGGTCGCACAGAGTCGGACACGACTGAAGCGACTTAGCAGCAGCAGCAGCAACAATCTCCTGCACTCTTTCAATATTTACATTTAGTCCTAGACATCTGTATGCTGTTTCATCTAGAGTCAACATTTGAATTTACCAGTTCATCTGAGGAGGATGGCAATATGGAATTGATTGAAACAAAATGTGTAAGACATAAATAAAATATACTACTATTTCCATAACTGCTAGTACCTACTACAAAGCTCTTGAGTTGTTCCAGGTAGTTTCTGTAAGATCTCAACATTGCTGGGTTCATCCCTATGACCTTGACATGCTGCTTTTCCATCCTGAAATGACGTCATGACTCCATTCTCCTTTTTCAGATTTACACTCCTTTCAATTCTACACACCTTTCAAAACCAAATACAAGTATTTAATTCTCCATGCATTTCTGATCACTCTATTCAGGCACATTTCCAGTTCCTCATGGATACTAAAATAATCCAAATTTTTTTTTTGTTTTCTGAGTATATCACAATATTTAACCACAATTAGTATTATACATGGAAAAAAAAAACTTTCATGTCTTACTTATAAAGTTTGTTTCCCTCGATTTTCTACTTTCCACCTAGTAGAAAATCACTTTATTGATAGTTTGACATGAAGTTCATTGAAGCTCTAACAAAATGTGTCACATCCTTGTTTACAATACAGAATCCAACAAGAGCACTGACACACCTATGTGACACTGTTAAACACATGAGAGCCAAAGAGGGAAAGCAAAATTCTAATTGCTTCTTTTCCCAAGAGTTGATACTTGTGAGACATGAACCTAGTGGGAATTCACCCTCATTTTTCCTAATTAGACTCTATGAATCAATTCTCAGAGCATAAAATTGTCATTCATATCAACCAATCTTTACCAAGGGCCATTGCTTGCATCAGAGATCAGGACCAGTGACATATTACCATGGAGGATATTAGGCTATGACACCTCAACACCTAACAGCCCTGCAAGGTTAGTATTCAGAACTATCCACCAGCATCATCAGATTTTCTTTTTCCCTTCAGAGAAATTGGGGAGAAACACATAGGTCTGAAATTTCAGGGAACAAGGAGTGTGTGTTTGAATTCAAGTCCTGACTTTTATGATTTTAGATCTTCTGCTGTGACTCTGTGCTAAGTGCTAAGTCACTTCAGCTGTGTCCAGCTCTTTGTGACCTCATGAACTGTAGCCCGCCAGGCTCCTCTGCCCATTGGATTCTCTAGACAAGAATACTGGAGTGGGTGGCTATGCCCTCCTCCAGGGGATCTTCTTAACCCAGGGATAGAACCTGCATCTCTCACATCTACCTGCATTGGCAGGCAGGTTCTTTACTACTAGCACCACCTGGGAAGCCCTCTGTGGCTGCCTCCAAGTGCAATTACCAATGCAGCTAGCTTTTTTTTTTTTTTTTTAATCACAATCTGTCCTCACTCTAATATTCATACTACATTATGAGCAAGGAGAGGACGAGATGGTTGGATGGCATCACTGACTCAATGGACATGAGTTTGAGCAAGCGCTGAGAGATGGTGAAGGACAGGGAAGCCTGGTTTGCTGCAGTCCACGGGGTCGCATAGAATCAGACACAACTGAGCAACTGAACAACATCAAATGAGCAAGGACTACTTTATGAGCAAGGACACTTAGCTGTCCCTGGCTGAATACAATTATGACCAATACTTCCTTCTCTCCTCACTTCGATGTAGGTAGTGTGAGAATTGTGTTCACTTATGGGGAGTCTATATTAACATATCGCTGAGCATCTTTCAAATGATTGTATTAAAAACTCATGTTTATTGATACTTGCTGTATGTAAGGTACCATGCCAAGCATTATATTGAGTAAACACTCTAGTGCAGAAGAAAAATCAGTAAAGAATCCATAATAATTGATACAGGTTTATTTAAGTACTCAATATAACATAAGAAATATATTCATGGGCACATAGAAAATTTTCTTATCAACTGGGTCTTCCACGGTTAAAGTCCTTAACTAAAGGTCTTTAAAATCAAGTACATTTTATAAGATAAAGGGAATAGAGTGAGAAGAGCTAAAGAAATTTGTTGAGTCAAAAATGAGAGCCTATTATGCTCTTTTGTGAGATAATTAAATCATGTCATACTTGTTGAAACATTAAAAAGAAAACTTTTCTTGTCAGATGATGTGAATTTTGGAATTACAAAGAATTTGTCTTGACTTTATTTGAAAACCATGGAAAATATTCATAATTTAAGAAGTTAATATTCAGTAAAACATTTTCAAGCTCTATATTACCATATGTATTAATGCAGAAAGGAGCAACAAGAAGATGTGCTAAGGAAAAGAAAACTTAAAACTCTGGCCATGATTAAGAATAAAAATAAATATATTTTTTATTTATAATAAGAATAAAAATGTTGGTCAATAAAGCATATTATAGAGAGAAGCTGAATAGATTAGCAATAAAATAACATTGACATTTTCTTAACAAGAGCCAGGGACAGGGCTAAGCTCCTTCTTAAGAATCATTTTATTAATTTTCATATGAAACAGATTTTTGCTTTTTCAGAGTTGGAGAGCAGACCTGATTATCTCAAGATCACATGGCAAGTATGGCGTTCAGGGAGATTTCAATGTACTAATTCTAACTTAGTATCAGGGATTACGTGTGTGTGTTTAGTCACTAAGTCATGTCCAACTCTTTACAACCTCATAGACAATAGCCCACCAGACTCTTCTGTCCATGAGATTCTCCATGAAAGAATACTTGAGTGGGTTGCCATTTCCTAATTTAGGGGATCTTCCCAACACAAGGATCAAACCCAAGTCTCATGTGTGTCATGCATCGCAAGCAGATTCTTATAAAAGTTATAAAACCATGAAACAGTGAAACTGAGATGTTAAAGATTAAATGCCAAGCATCAGGCCTTTCTTGTTATTAAAAATGCCTGCTAAGTAAGTAGTTATTCAGAATGAAATCAACATTTTGATTGTAAGATCTGGGTATTTTGATGGTTGGAGTGTTTGTTTTGTTGTGAAATGAAATATTTCTCCAACTGTTTCAAGCAGTTATTTTTCTCCACTCTATTGATGACATATAAAATAAGCCCGATAACTCTTAAATAAAGCAATATGTTGAACTATGAGATACCTGTCAGGTGTCATACGAGTTCTTGTTTTGCTAGAAAAACATCTTCAGTTATTTCATCCATTCTAATATGGAAAAATTTTTATCATAGTTCTGAAATTTTCCAATTTTTTTCTGTCACATGTAGTGTTGCACCTTGAACTGAACAGATTAATCCAACCATTGTTTGAGTTTTAACTAAGATTATGATTTTCCATTTTATAGAATCTACTCATTATCTGTACAAATGTAAACTGAAAGTGAGTTGATCTTTAAACAAAGAACACATCCCAAAGTTAACCAATACTAAATTTTTTTTTCTATCCAGAATTTTTGTTTTATTTTCTTTTTTTTCTTTTTTTAAAGCATGTTACAATACTAAATTAAAATTAAAATTTCTATTTGTATTTTGCTTGTGTTCTACTAATCCACATCTCTATCATCTTTGAATTCCATAAAGAACATCTGCAAAATACAAGATAATATTAATAAAAAAGACCAGAATAAATGAGACCTAGTATTTGTCTTCAAAAATGCATCTCATATTTGGGGGGAATATAGTTTTCTCACCTCTTCCTTCAACCATGAAATGCAAATTGCATGGAATAAACTTTGTACACTGATCCCCTGGACACAGTGGTGGAATACATGACCCATACTGAGGTCATTATATTCTGACCCCCAAAATTATAAAAATTAAGATAAAGGAGGAAGGTTCCTGAATCTGGAAAAGCTGCTGAGGTATAAGGATGATGTCTGCCACGCAGTTATGTTTCTGCCTTCTGGGATCAAAATCCAGGGAGAAGGAAATTGGGACATTAAAGCGGTAGACCTCAGGTGAGATGATATAGATAGTTTCCCATTCCTTCATATATTTTGGGTTATGATTCTAGTAAGCTTCCCTGGTGGCTCAGAGGTTAAAGCGTCTGCCTCCAACGCGGGAGACCCGGGTTCGATCCATGGGTCGGGAAGATCCCCTAGAGAAGGAAACGGTCACCCACTCCAGTATTCTTGCCTGGAGAATCCCATGGACGGAGAAGCCTGGTAAGCTACAGTCCGCGGGGTTGCAAAGAGTCGGACACGACTGAGCGACGGAATGGACGGAAGGAAAATAGATGAAATTAATACAATTGCTTTTCATGGATTTATGAATCCTCTGTTAATTTATTAGAGAAAGCACGCACTATTCTTACGTATTCTGAGTGAAATTAAAATACCATGCCATTTTACATGAATATCATTAAGACATACATAAAAATCGGAGGTCTCAGTAGTAATGTTCACTCTGATTTTAAAAATCTACAAATTGGTATTTTCTCTTAAAATCTTATGAAGTATCTTAATTATAAATTTCGTGAAGAAGGTTTTTTTTTTTTCCCTCTGGGTCAACTAGGATCATTGTTTGTCTCAGAGAAGCAGGAGAGACTCAGGAGTCCTCTGCATCATGAGTCTCTTTTGATGAGACATCAAACAATGACCTTCCCAGAATTACTCTCCCCAGCACCCACTCACATGTACACATGTACACACAGACACTCACACACATGCACACATGGGCATAAAATCTACTCATTTTCTCTTTCAACTTAGAACTGATTGAGAAGATAATGGACCCTGGAAATCACTCTTCAGTGACTGAGTTCATCCTCGCTGGACTCACAGAACAGCCACAACTACAGTTGCCCCTTTTCCTCCTCTTCCTGGGAATCTATGTGGTCACAGTGGTGGGGAACCTGGGCATGATCACACTGACTGGTCTCAGTTCTCACCTGCACACCCCCATGTACTATTTCCTCAGTAGCTTGTCCTTTATTGATCTCTGTCAGTCCACTGTCATTACCCCCAAGATGCTGGTGAACTTTGTGACAGAGAAGAATATTATCTCCTATCCTGAATGCATGACTCAACTTTATTTCTTCATCATTTTTGCTATTGCGGAAAGTCACATGTTGGCTGTAATGGCATATGACCGCTATGTTGCCATCTGCAACCCCTTGCTTTACAACGTCACCATGTCTTATCACATCTGCTTCTGCCTCACAGTGGGAGTTTATATTTTGGGCATCACTGGATCCACAATCCATACAGGATTTATGTTGAGACTCTTTTTCTGTAAGACCAATATCATTAACCATTATTTCTGTGATCTCTTTCCACTCTTGGAGATATCCTGTTCCAGCATCTATGTCAATGAATTACTGGTTATATTCTTAAGTGCATTTAATATTTTGATTCCTGCCTTAGTTATTCTTTCTTCCTACATCTTCATCCTCTCCAGCATCCTCCAAATCCACTCCACAGAGGGCAGGTCCAAAGCCTTCAGCACCTGCAGCTCTCACATCTCAGCTGTTGCTATTTTCTATGGATCTACTGCATTCATGTACCTGCAGCCATCATCAGTCAGCTCCATGGACCAAGGGAAAGTGTCCTCTGTGTTTTATACCATCATTGTGCCCATGCTAAACCCCCTGATCTACAGCCTACGGAATAGGGATGTCAAATTCGCACTGAAAAAAATTCTAGACTGTGCAAAACATATATGAACAGAGCCAATATCATGATCCATATCAGTCATGTGGACTGCTGAGGAATATCAATTCTTAATTATCTAGAATATATTTAATAGAGAAATCTCTACCCTTAATTTATCCTTTTGTAATAGGTGTTAGTAACTTGTTTTCCAGATAATATATTATTTGGACTCTGAGAGGTAAATACTTTGGAGATTAGGTCAGAACTAATAAGTAATAGAGGAGATTGTTTGAAATTAATAAAAATTCTAAGATGTTGCAGCTAATGTTCCCCAGTTATGAATCCATAGGAGACCCATTCAAATTTGTATGTCTCTCTGTTGTTGTTCAGTCACTCAGTCGTGTCCAACTCTTTGTGATCCCAAGGACCGCAGCACACCAAGCTTACCTGTCCTTCACCATCTCCTGGAATTTGCTCAAACTCATGTCCATTGAATCAGTGATGCCATCCAACTGTTGACCATCTCATCCTCTGTCATCCCCTTCTCCTCCTTCAAACTTTCCCAGCATCAGGGTCTTTTTCAATGAGTTGGCTCCTTGCCTTAGGTGGCCAAAGTATGTCTCTCTGAGTTTACTCCTGTTTTATTTTCATATTATGTTTCATTACATTAAATATTAGACCGCCTTCAGTTCAGTTCAGTTCAGTCGCTCAGTCGTGTCCTACTCTCTGTGACCCCATGAATCACAGCACGTCAAGCCTCCCTATCCATCACCAACTCCCGGAGTTCACCCAAACTCATGTCCACTGAGTCGGTGATGCCATCCAGCCATCTCATTCTCTGTCGTCCCCTTCTCCTCCCGCCCCCAACCTTTCCTAGCATCAGAGTCTTTTCCAGTGAGTCAACTCATTGCATGAGGTGGCCAAAGTATTGCAGTTTCAGCTTTAGCATCAGTCCCTCCAATGAACACCCAGGATTGATCTCCTTTAGAATGGACTGGTTGGATCTTCTTGCAGTCCAAGGGACTCTCAAGAGTCTTCTCCAACACCTTTAGTATGAAGTTTAAAATTTTACAAGGTCTATAATTGTGATTTTGTAATTTTCATATTCTAGTTTAAATCTCATTGAGTGGTAAAATGCTTTCTAAATTCAACATTCAAAAAATTAAGATCTTGGCCTCTGGTGCCATTACTTCATGGCAATTAAATGGGGAACAAGTGGAAACAGTGACAGATTTTATTTTCTTGGGCTCCAAAATCCCTGTGGACAGTGACTGTAGCCACAAATTAAGAGACACTTGCTCCTTGGAAGAAAAGCTATGACCAACCTAGACAACATATTAAAAAGCAGAGACATCACTTTGCTGACAAAGGTCCATATAGCCAAACTACAGTTTAGCCAGTAGTCATGTTTCAATGTGAGAGTTGGACCATCAAGAACGCTGAGTACTGAAGAATTGATGCTTTCCAATTGTGATGGTGGTGAAGACTTTTGAGAGTCTCTTGGACAGCAAGGAGATCAAACCAGTCAATCCTAAAAGAAATCAGTCCTGAATATTCATTGGAAGGTCTGGTGCTGAAGCTGAAGCTCCAATATTTTGGTCTCACTTTGTGAAGATCTGACTCACTGGAAAAGATACATGCCTCTTTTTAAAATATTTTATGAGAAAACTTTTTAGAATTGTGCTGTTAATTTCTTAAATGTAAAGACCAGTGAAAGCATTTGAAAAGGTATTATAGCTTGCATTATGAACCACCATACAAATAATTCTATAGATTCTTCATGTGTGCATGCTCACTTGCTTCTGTCATGTTGGACTCTGACACCCTTTCAACTGTAGCCTGACAGGCTTCTCTGTTCGTGGAATTCTACACTCAAGAATACTGGAATGGGTTGTCATACCCTCCTTCAGGAATATTCCAGACACAGGGATCAAACCTGTGTCTCTTATGTCTCCTGCATTGGCAGGCAAATTCTTTACCATTAGTGCCACCTTATTGTTGTTGCTCAGTTGCTAAGTCATCAGAAGACTCTTTGTGACCCAATTGTCTGCAGTATTCCAGGCTTCCCTGTCCTTTACTATCTCCCAAAGTTTGCTCAAACTCATACCATCCAGCCATCTACTCTTCTGTTGCCCTCTTTTCATGTGACACCTGGGAAGCCCCAAATCTGCCTTTAAAAAGAATGTGTTTCATGTAATGTTCCTGCAAGGTATGAAAATATACATATATTCAAATTTATGAATCTTGATCAGATCTTCCTTACCCTTGCTGATTTTTTATTAGACTTTTCTCTTATTATTTTTTATTTTTTAAAATTTATTTTAATTGGAGGCTAATTACTTTACATTATTGTATTGGTTTTGCCATACATTGACATGAATCTGCCCCGAGTGTACATGTGTTCCCCATCTTGAACCCCCCTCCCACCTCCCTCTCCATCCCATCCCTCTGGTTCATCCCAGTGCACCAGCCCCGAGCATCCTGTATCATGCATCGAACCTGGACTGGTGATTTGTTTCACATATGATAATATACATGTTTCTATGCCATTCTCTCAGATCATCCCACTCTCACCCTCTCCCACAGAGTCCAAAATTTAACATTATTGATTCATTTCATTCTATTTTTACTATATTGAGATTTTATCAAGACTATATGAAGATACAGTTTTGTCAAGATTACATCTAGAATGTATATACTCATTCTAAAAATAAAGTCCTCCTACCAAAAGTTTTGAAAATTGCATATGTTGTGCACTGGTGAAACAAACACCTCAGTAACGATATGAAATATTTTTATCATTCTAAACAGCTCTCTCATGGTCTTTCCCAGATATTCTCCCATGCCCAACTGCAGTCTGGAAATGACCTCATTTCTACTCTATAGATTATTAGTTCTACTTTTCTAGATTTCCAGACTCTCATATAAATGAAATTATACAGTAGGTACTCTTTTATGTTTGGCTCATTTTAGACAACATGCCATTTTTAAGATTAGTCCATGTTTCTGCATGCATTTGTGATTTACTACTTTTTTTAATAAATGGTGTTCCACCCTGTGCATACAAGTACAAATCACAATTCATTTACCTATTCATTAGTTAAATATTTGGGTTGTTTCCAGTGGATTGTTAGTACCAAATCTTCTATGCTCATTTTTGTACAAGTTTTAGTGTATACATGTGTGTACATGTCTCTTGGGTAAATCACCAAGGAGCAGAGGTGATAAGTTATAACATAAATGTATATCTGACTTTCTAAAATTGCTATGCAGTTTTCCAAAGTGGTAACTCTATATCCTCTCTACAAAGTTTTGCAATTGTAGGGTTTTGTTTGTCTATTATTTACTTGTGTATCTAATGCTAATTCAGTATAGGTATGTGGTGGTTTGTCAATGTGGTTTACCTTTAGTTTTCATTTCCTAATGAGTACTGATTTTATTATTTTTTTATGAACTTATTAACTATTCCTTTATCATCTTCTATGACATATCTGTTCAGACAGTTTTCCTATTTTTCATTGGCTAGATAATCTTCATGTTATTGCCTTGTCTGTATTGTACATACATTTTCAATAACAGTCCATAGTGGCTTGTTTTAATTTTCTAATGATGTCTTTTAAAGAACATGTATATTATCATATGTGAAGCGAATCACCAGTCCAGGTTCGATGCATGATACAGGATGCTCAGGGCTGGTGCATGGGGATGACCCAGAGGGAGGATAAGGGGAGAAGGGAGGTGGGAGGGGGGTTCAAGAAGGGGAACACATGTACACCGGGGGTGGATTCATGTCAACGTATGGCAAAACAAACCAATGTAATATTGTAAAGTAATTAGCCTCCAATAAAAAAACAATAAAATAAAATAAAGAACAGTTTTTAAGTTGGACAAAACAGAGTTTGTCAATGTTATATGGTTAATCTGTGTTCTAAGAATTATCAAGCTACTCCAATATATTAGATTTTCTTTAGTCTTTTCTCCAGAACTTGAATAGTTTAGCCTTCATGCTTATTTGTAAAATTCATTTCAAGTTCATCTTTTATTTTTTTCCCTCAAGTTCATCTTTATTTAGCTGTTAGGTAGACATTTCAGATTTTCTGTTTCTTCTTTTCTTATTTTTAATCAAGTGAAACTCTTTTTAAAATTTACTTTGAGACATGTAATCATAAAATAATCTATATACTAACAGAATAAAAGACTGCATATATGATTCTACATCCCCTAATTTGATGACTTTTTATAGCCTCTTACTTAATGAAAGACGAAAGAGATGAATATTTTAAACATTGTAATTGGTGTTTGTATTTTGAGGTGTGTAATTACCACTTACTTTCCAATTAATAGCATATTGTAACAACTATTCCTACGGATAGATCAACTAAACAGAAAATTAACAAGGAAACACAAATGTTATATGATACAATAGACCAATTAGACCTAATTGATATCTATGGGACATTTCACCCCAAAACAATGAGTTTCACCTTTTTCTCAAGCGCAAACAGAACCTTCTCCAGGATAGAGCACATCCTGGGCCATAAACTAGCCTTAGTAAATTCAAAAAACTTGACATCATTCCAAGCATCTTTTCTGACCACAATGAAGTAAGATAGGATGTCAATTACAAGAGAAAAATTATTAAAAATTCCAACATGTGGAGTCTGAACAACACGTTGCTGAATAACCAACAAATCATGGAAGAAATCAAAATATGCATAGAAATGAATGAAAATGAAAACACAACAACCCAAAACCTGTGCGACACTGTGAAAACAGTGCTAAGGGGAAGGTTCATAGCAATACAGGCATACCTAAAGAAACAAGAAAAAAGTCAACTAAATAACCTAACTTTACACCTAAAGCAACTAGAAAAGGAAGAAATGAAGAGCCCCAGGGTTAGTAGAAAGAAAGAAATCTTAAATATTAGGGCAGAAATAAATGCAAAAGAAACAAAAGAGATCATAGCAAAAATCAACAAAGCCAAAGGCTGGTTCTTTGAGAGGATAAATAAAATTGACAACCTGCTATCCAGACTCATCAAGAAACAAAGGGAGAAAAACCAAATCAATAAAATTAGGAATGAAAAGGGAGAGATCACAACAGAAACACAGAAATACAGAAGATCATAAGAGACTACTATCAGCAATTATATGCCAATAACATGGACAACTTGGAAGAAATGGACAAATTCTTAGAAAAGTACAACTTACCAAAACTGAACCAGGAAGAAATAGAAAATCTTAACACAAACATCACAAGCATGGAAATTGAAACTGTAATCAGAAATCTTCCTGCAAACAAAATCCGAGGTCCAGACAGCTTCACAGCTGAATTCTACCAAACATTTAGAGAAGAGCTAACACCTATCCTACTCAAACTCTTCCAGAAAATTGCAGAGGAAGGTAAACTTCCAAACTCATTCTATGAGGCCACCATCACCCTAATACCAAAACCTGACAAAGATGCCACAAAAAAAGACCAATATCACTGATGAACATAGATGCAAAAATCCTTAACAAAATTCTAGCAATCAGAATCCAACAACACATTAAAAAGATAATACATCGTGACCAAGTGGACTTTATCCCAGGGATGCTAGGATTCTTCAATATCTGCAAATCAATCAGTGTAATACACCACATTAACAAACTGAAAAATATAAACCATATGATTATCTCAATAGATGCAGAGAAAGCCGTTGACAAAATTCAACATCCACTTATGATCAAAACCTTCCAGAAGGCGGGAATAGAAGGAACATTCCTCAACTTAATAAAAGCTATATATGACAAACTCACAGCAAACATTATCCTCAATTGTGAAAAATTGAAAGCTTTTTCCCTAAAGTCAGAAACAAGACAAGGGTGCCCACTCTCACCACTACTGTTCAACATAGTTCTGGAAGTTTTGGCCACAGCAATCAGAGCAGATAAAGGACAAAAAAGGAACCCAAATTGGAAAAGAAGATGTAAAACTTTCACTGTTTGCAGATGACACGATCCTCTACACAGAAAACCCCAAAGACTCTACCAGAAAACTACTAGAGCTAATCAATGAATACAGTAAAGCTGAAGGATATAAAATCAACACACAGAAATCCCTTGCATTTCTAGACACTAACAATGAGAAAATAGAAAGGGAAATTAAGGAAACAATTCCATTCTCCATTGCAACGAAAAGAATAAAATACTTAGGAATATATCTACCTAAAGAAACAAAAGACCTATATATAGAAAACTATAAAACACTCGTGAAAGAAATCAAAAAGGATACTAATAGATGGAGAAATATACCATGTTCGTGGATTGGAAGAATAAATATTGTGAAAATGAGTATACTACCCAAAGTAATTTATAGGTTCAATGCAATCCCTATCAAGCTACCAATGGTATTTTTCACAGAGCTAGAACAAATAATCTCACAATTTGTATGGAAATACAAAAAACCTCGAATAGCCAAAACAATCTTGAGAAAGAAGAATGGAACTGGGGGAATCAACCTGCCGGACTTCAGGCTCTACTGCAAAGCCACAGTCATCAAGACAGTATGGTACTGGCATAAAGACAGAAATATAGATCAATGGAACACAATAGAAAGCCCAGAGATAAATCCACACACCTATGGACACCTTATCTTTGACCAAGGAGGCAAGAATATTCAATGGAGAAAATACAATCTCTTTAACAAGTGGTGCTGGGAAAACTGGTCAACCACTTGTAAAAGAATGAAACTAGAACACTCCTTAACACCATACACAAAAATAAACTCAAATGGATTAAAAATCTAAATGTAAGACCAGAAAATATAAAGCTCCTAGAGGAGAACATAGGCAAAACACTCTCCGACATAAATCACAGTAGGATCCTCCATGACCCTCCCCCCAGAATATTGGAAATAAAAGCAAAAATAAACAAACGGGACCTAATTAAAATTAAAAGCTTCTGCACAGCAAAGGAAATTCTAAGCAAGGTGAAAAGACAGCCTTCAGAATGGGAGAAAATAATAGCAAATGAAGAACGGAAAAAAAATTAATCTCAAAAATATACAAGCAACTCCTTCAGCTCAATTCCAGAAAAATAAACGGCCCAATCAAAAAATGGGCCAAAGAACTAGACAGACATTTCTCTAAAGAAGACACACAGATGGCTAACAAACACATGAAAAGATGCTCAAAATCACTCATAATAATCAGAGAAATGCAAATCAAAATCACAATGAGTACCACTTCACACCAGTCAGAATGGCTGAAATCCAAAAGTCTACCAGCAATAAATGCTGGAGAGGGTGTGGAGAAAAGGGAACCCTCTTACACTGTTGGTGGGAATGCAAACTAGTACAGCCACTATGGAGAACATGTTGAGAGTCCTTAAAAAACTGGAAATAGAGCTGCCATACGACCCAGCAATCCCACTCCTGGGCATACTCACCGAGGAAAGCAGAATTGAAAGAGACAGACACACGTACTCCAATGTTCATCGCAGCACTGTTTATAATAGCCAGGACATGGAAGCAACCTAGATGTCCATCAGCAGATGAATGGATAAGAAAGCTGTGATACATATACACAATGGAGTATTACTCAGCCATTAAAAAGAATACATTTGAATCAGTTCTAATGAGGTGGATGAAACTGGAGCCTATTATACAGAGTGAAGTAATCCAGAAAGAAAAATACCAATATGTGTACCAATGCAAATATATGGAATTTAGAAAGATGACAATGATAACCCTGTATAAGAGACAGCAAAAGAGACACAGATGTAAAGAACAGTCTTTTGGACTCTGTGGGAGAGGGTGAGGGTGGGATGAGTTGGGAGAATGGCATTGAAACATGTATATTATTATATGTGAAATGAATCGCCAGTCCATTTCGAGGCATGATACAGGATGCTCAGGGCTGGTGTACTGGGATGACCCAGAGGAATCGGATGGGGAGGGAGGTGGGAGGGGGGTTCAGGATGGGGAAAACATGTACACCCGTGGCAGATTCATGCCAATGTATGGCAAAACCAATACAATGTTGTAAAGTAATTAGCCTCCAATTAAATAAATAAATTAAAAAAAAAGATCTTTATAAGCCAAACTTTGTTGAGAGAAATTAAGGGAGACCTGAATACTGTGTTCCTGTAGCAGGTGATGCATTATTAAGATGTCAGTTTTTCTCAAGTTTATTTACATATTCAATATAATCCCATTCAAAACCCCAGCAGGCATTTTGTAAAGAATAATAAGCTATTTATAAAATTCATAGAAAATGCAAAAATCCTAGAAAAAAAATTTGGTAAAGAATGATGCTAGAGGATTTATGTTATAAACTTCGAAGTGTATTATGAAGTTACAAGTAACAAGACAGTGTGATACAGACATCAAGATAGGTAAATAGATTAGTGAAGAAGAACAAAAAATTCAAAAATAGACTTACACATAGTTGGCCAATTGATCTCAATAAATTTATAAGACAAGGCCATCTGCTGGTGCTAGAAAAGCTGGACATATGATTCAAAACAAGTAAAAAATGAAAGAGAAGAAAATAAACTATGGATACACACAAAGAAACCATGAGTGAATCTCAAAATAATTATGCTGAATAAAATAAGTCAAGGTAAGAGTATATACTAGGTAGTTCTATAGATTTAAATTTCTTAAAAAGGCAAACTAATCTACAGTAGCAGAGAGTGGATCCATGGTTACCTGGGAATGAATGGATGAAGGTTGAGGGGGAGAGATTACGAAGGGTGGGGTGAATATGCTCATTCTCTTTATTTTGGTGATGATTTCATGGGTTAACATGTCAAGTTTACCTAATTATACACTTTAAATGTGAAATTTATTGTATCTCAATTATACCTTGATAAAGCTGCTAACATTTTGAAAACGAAATGAACAGACAATTTATGTAAGCTTCTATTGGCTAAAAGACACATATTTGAAATCAGGACTGACCTGGGGAAAGTGTATGTATATATGCTTTCCACACACATGTGACATGTAAGGAAAGGCCTTGGAGACCAGGTGACACCTTTTTAAATTATAGAAAAAAAATTCACCTATTCTTTCTCTTCAGTTATAATCCTTGAAAACATCAGAAGAGTTAAGAACAATAAGATTTTTTTATGTTCAGAGATAATGGAATGGGTTTGACTGGATTATAGAAAGTTTTAAATGCGAAGGAAAAATTTGATATTGTGTGGTTTTAATAAAGCAATGTAATTTTAACATGGTTTCCAAAGTTTGATATTTTCTATCTGTTCTTGTTCAGTCACTCCATTGTGTCCAACTCTGCGACTCCATCAACTACAGAACTCCAGGCTTCCCTATCCTTCACCATCTTCCAGAGCTTGCTCAAACTCATGTCCATTGAGTTAGCAATGCCATCCAACCACATTATACTTGCTGTGGAATCATTATTAATTTTCTTACCGCTCAGGGAAAAAAAGTTTGATGTTTGTTTTAAGCACTCCAGGAATAGGAATGCCACTACACTGCCAACAAACGGGTACTTTATAATTGCTTCTTCCCTATAGAGTTCAACTACTGGGATGACAATGCCCTAAGGGGAATTTATGCTTACATCATCTCCTTAAGGTTCACGTAGATGCAAATAAAATTTTTCTTCAATAACAGAGGACTGAGAGTCATTAGAATTACTTTTCTTGCTCTGCTTAATTGGTTTTAAGCTGTTACTCATCGATAACATTTCTTGAATCCTTATGTAACATCAACTCCACGGCTTTTCCAGAATCAGAAAGATTTGGAGCCATTAATGTTTGGTTGTAAAATTATCTTGTGTGTGTGTGTATGTGTGTGAGTGTGCACATGCATGAACTTTGTGAGACCAAAGTTAAAACTTATCATATGGGACCAACAACACTTTACCTATTGGTAATATTCAGGTAAGTCATGAAATTCTATCTACCTTTCTTGTACTTTCTTTCTTTAATAAGATATTGTAGTTGAAATTGAATTTTGGAAAGCAGTTAAAAATTCTTATTACCCATGCTAATGGGTAAGACTGAACAGGCAGGTGATGTCTGCTTCTTGACAGGTAGGCATAAAGCGTGTAATGCGTAGAGACCATTTATCCTCTCACTAGTTCTATACCTGTTCTTCTGACTCAAACTCTTGACTTCCCAAGTGCTGTCATATTAACAACATCTCTTATTTATATGCAACTTTGAAGTTTATAGAGAATTTTCATGTGCATTAATAATGTAATATCACAAGATTTAGTCAGGTCAGGAATTCCATTTACTAGAAGGACATTAACATTAACCAATTGATATTGTCCAACATCTTTGAGTTAGCAATGGGTCAATTGATGAATAAAAATTCAAGCTTCTGACAGTCTAATTCATAGACTGCTACATTAAGGGTGAAAAATCATGCCATTCTCCACTCTATGCTTTCCAACAGTGGATTCACAAAGGTAACCTTCGGAATGAAAGGCAGGAAATTCTAGCATTCTTTCTGACACCTCTATTCATTTGTTCTGTCTGCTTTTCTCTCCTGGTTGCAATGCTAGAATGAGAAACATATCCCAGAACTTAAGTTAGATGTTTCCAATTAAAAAAGGACTCTTTTTCAAGGCTTAAACATCCCAATCTTCAAAACCTAATGTATTCCGTTCCGTTCAGTCATGTCCGACTCTTTGCGACCCCGTGGACTGTAGCCTACCAGGCTTCTCTGTCCATGGGATTCTCCAGGCAAGAATACTGGAGTGGGTTACCATCTCCTTCTCCAGGGGATCTTCCCGACCCAGGGATCGAACCTGGGTCTCCCGCATTGGAGGAAGACGCTATAGCCTCTGAGCCACCAGGGAAGCCTGTTGTATTAGAAGATGTTAAAGGACCTTTGTATCTAATACTTTGTCAAGCAAATGAATTTTGAACTATTTTTTGTTAATGTCACTATCCATACAGGTATATGTGTCTTTAGTATTTATCTGAAGTGTGTCCAGTTTCTACCAGCACTGAATTAAATCTTATCCCAGTCTTGGTACTCCTTATTCAGATTTTTCTAAGAAAAGAGAGCAATGCAAAGAATGTAAATGCAGCCAAAGAAAATTTTTTAAAAAGAAAGCAATCCTAGGTAACTTTCGTGTATAGGCTACTGTCTGAGAGTATTGCTTTATTTGAAGACTGAAAAAAATTAGGGGTAGAAAGCGTGCCAAAGTCGCCATGTTGGTAGAATTTGAAGGAAGAGAGAAAAGTGAACAGTTAAGTGCAGATCTCTGCTAGGTCCTAGGGTCTGTGTTGGATGTCTACAGAGCAACACTGTGGCTGTTTTGGAATACTGCTCTGGGTGAATTGCTGTAGGGAGTTGTCAAGAAGAGGTGATAAGGAATCGAAAAAGAATGGAGAAACGGCACTAAAAAATTTTAATGTCTAGTTCAAAATATCAGATATAGCAATAAAAATGATCAAACCAAACTTTACTGATAACTTTTCACACACCAGGAGCCGCTTTAAGGTGTTTGTATGCACCATACCTGATTGATCTCATCCAGTCCCTTGGTTTTTAATGTCACACATGCACTGATGATTCAGAAAATAATGTCCAAGGCAGATCTCGCCTCTGAACTCCAAACTCATACCTTCATTTTCCTACTCAATATATCCATTTGGTCATATAATAAGGCATCCAAATTAAAATATTGAAAACAGAACACTGCCTGTTAAACCTGCTCTCTACCATGACCGTTGATCCAACCTCAGGCCCATATCCTCCATCCTATCTCCGCCACACTTTCTCAGATGCCCATATCCAACTTGTAATCAAGCCGCAGTTTTTCTGACTACTTCTCGATATCCCCATCACTACTAGTTTGGCCCAAGGTATCATCTCTCAACAGGAGCACATTTTGTCTATCTGATTTCCCTGAATCACCTTGTTCACTCTTCAATGAACATTCTTGACAGAGCAACCAGAGCTTGAAGGATCCTTTTAAAAATGCATCAGAGCCCAGAACACTCTGCCTTCTGCAAACTCTTCAGCATTGCCCCATCATAGATGAGATGAGATTCACAGGTTTTACCAATACCTGCAGCCACACACAGCTCCATTTACAGTCTCCACTTGTCTTTCAGGCTCTGTCTAGTCCAGCCTCACTGGCCTTCTAGTGTTTCTCCAACACCCCAAGCATGCTCTCTGTCAAAGTCTTTACTCTGGGTATTTTCTCTGCACAGAACAATGTTTGGTTTCCGGATTTATCTATACATACTTGACAGATAACACTGTATAAGTTTTAGGTGTACAATATGATGATTCAGTATGTGTCTATACTACAAAATTATCACATTAAGTTTAGTTCCATTTCACCTAGTTACAATTTTTTCTTGTAATGAGAACTTTAAGATCCAGTCTATTAGCAATTTTCAAACATACAATATAGTATTGTGAACTGTAGTCCACCATGCTGTATATCATATCCTCGGGGCTTTTATCTTATAACTGGAAGTTTGTATTTTTTGATGCTTTTAATTCTTTTCACTCAGGATAATTTGTCTTTAAATTTTTTATTTATTTTTAACTGAAGGATTATTGCTTTACAATTTTGTATTAGTTTCTGCCATACATCAACATGAATCAGCCATAAATATACATATGTCCCCTCCCTCCCTCCCACCTCCTACTCCATCCCACCCTAACCCATCCCTCTAAGCTGTTATCCAGATACTGACATTGCTGCCCCTCTTTGGCTCCTATTCATAGAGGGCAAAGAAAGACTGAAAAAAGCGGCGGGTCATTGCAGATTGGTAGCTGGCAGGTTTAATAAATGAAGGAATTTATGAGGCTTGTCTCTGGTGGCCACATGGCAGTGGATCTCCTCACCTGCCCCCCAGAATCTTAAAGGTTTATTTAGTGAAATAAGCAGTGAAAATATTATTGCTTTCAAATTGTGTGATTTAACGCAAATGTTTACTTAACCTCTTTCTCAATCTCTCAGTCAAGCAAAAACAAGAAAAAGTCAAGATATCTTGGAGGAAATAATCACTTTGCAATTGGAGTCAGAGAAGACCAAATTAAAGATGTTAAAGATGCCAAAGCCAAGAGGAGAAATGCAAGAGGTACCAGCAAGAGACCAGTTACACTCGCCCTTGAGACATTGGAAGAGAGCATAGATTGTTGCAGATTGAACATCAACAAAACAAGGTGGCAACACTGTACTGTTTCTCCAAAGGTGTCTGAATTACAGAAAGGTGGTTTTCCATTAATTGTTGTTGTTCAGTCACCCAGATGTGACTGTCTCTTTGCCACCCCATGGACTGCATCATGCCAGGCCTTCCTGTCCCTCACCATCTCCCAAAGTTTTCCCAAGTTCATGTCCATGGCATCGGTGATGCCATCCATCCATCCATTAATAGGGGAATCTAAAATTCCATTTGTAAAGACAAAATGGTTTTCATCCCTGAATGTCACTTGAGAGTAGTAACAACTGAAGCCAAATAAGCATCAACATCTTGATAAAGTCTTCGATCAAGAGTAGATTTTAGTCTCTTGTTTCCTGACATTCTGGGTCAGTTAGAAACTATGCCATTCATCAGATCTTGGATTGCTAAATCCTGTCAGATGACAATATTTGGCCAATGAGACTGTCTTCCCCAAACCACACTGGAAGAAGAATGGATACAGGAAACCATTCTTTGGTAACCGAGTTCATCCTTGAGGGGTTAACAGACCAGCCAGGACTGCAGCTCCCTCTCTTCTTCCTGTTTCTACTGATCTACATGGTCTCCATGGTGAGCAACTTGGGCTTGGTCATTTTAATCAGGATCAGTTCTCAACTTCACATGCCCATGTATTATTTTCTTGGTAATTTGTCCTTCATAGATCTCTGCTACTCCTCGGTCATAATTCCAAAGATGCTGGTGAACTTCATGTCAGAGAAGAACTTCACTTCCTTTCATGAGTGCATGGTCCAGCTCTTTTTCTTCTGCTTTTTCGGTATTAATGACTCCTACATGCTGACAGCCATGGCATATGATCGTTATGAAGCCATCTGTAACCCCTTGCTCTACACTGTTACCATGTCCCACAGAGTCTGTTTCCTACTGGTTACCGGTGTGTATATAGTGGGGGCTGTTGGAGCCTTGATTCACACCAGCTTCATATCTAGTCGCTCCTTCTGTGGCACTAATGTCATCCACCATTACTTCTGTGACATCCTTCCTCTTCTGAATATATCTTGTTCAAGAGACTACACCAAGGAGCTTTCTGTGATGATTTTGGTTGGATTCAATGTCTTTGCATGTGCTGTAGCCATCTTCACCTCTTATGCTTTCATCCTTCCCAGCATCTTGTGCATCCACTCAGCTGAAGGCAGATCTAAGGCTTTCAGTACCTGCAGCTCCCACCTTGCAGCTGTTGGGGTTTTCTATGGCTCCATCATCTTCGTGTATTTCAAACCATCTACCAGTGACACAGTGCAGGAGAAGGTGGCCTCTGTGTTTTATACCACAGTGATTCCCATGCTTAACCCCCTTATCTACAGCCTTAGGAACAAGGATGTCAAAGAATCGATTAAAAAAGTTCTGAAGGGTGGGATACTTCCCAGGTCTGTGTAGAAAACAGTACTTTTGAAAAGAAATAGCACAAATAGACTTTGCGTTTTCTTTTAGCTTGTTTTTAGCAATTATTATTTTCAAATCAAGAGCCATTTTAAGCTAAAAGGTCTGAATAACTCATTTTCAGTTACTCTTTAGGTGCCCCTAGTCCCAGTACCAAGTGTCTTTTAACTGTCCTTAGTCTCTTACCTACTCAAGAAACAAATTCTTACCTACATTTTCACCCTTTGGTATCAGCTTATAGGTATCTCAGAACTCTCCTTCTGTAATTTTTCTTGCTAAACTGAAAACTCCTGACCAAACTTTTTAAAGTTGTAATAGTGAATGATGACTAAATATGTAAATCCCCTTAGGTATTTGAATTTTTAATACACAACAGAGTTATAGAGGCAATATACATTTTTTGTAAAAAATTTTAAAGAAATCTGTGAGTGCTAAGTTGCTGCAGTCATGTCTGGCTCTTTGCAAGTGTACGTAGTTTCTAGTAAATAAGAATAAATAGTGTTTTCCTAAGATTTCTAGCCATTGTTATAATCATCAAAAATAAGATCTGTCTTGTGGTGGTCTCAAGCAGGGAGGAGGTTGGGATGGGCACGGAACAAAAGAACAAAATTATTTTAGATTTCCACTCTAATTTTAACTTACATATTTTCTTTCCAAGTTATTGTGTATTTTAAGTTGGGTCTTTATCAGGGACCAGCCTCGATATGGCCCAGGTTATCCTCGGGATGAATGGCGTCGGCATCAGCGAGAGAGAGAGAAAGAGAGAGAGAGACAGGGGCTGATGATTCCTTGGTTTACGCAGGAAACCAATAAAACCCCAGCACAGGGTTTGCTCTGTTTACGTAGGCCGCAGGTGCCCTCTCTAATCACTGGAGGCACCCCACCAGGGCACCCCCTCGAGTGGGTCTTAGAAGCCCTGGCAGATGAGTAAACGCAGAGGGCCCAGCGCTCCAAGGATCTCAACCAGAAAAAGGAGAATAGAGAAAAGGACGGAAAAAGAGAAAGAACGACACGGGGAGACCAAGCTTCAGTGAGCAAGGCCCCAAAACTTTATTTTCCAGTGCTGCTTTTATACCCTAAGTTATGCGCATAAGAAACAGAGAAAGGGAGGTATAGAGTCACGCCAAAATCAGTCTTGATTCTTATCAGGATCAGGGCTTATTTTTGTATGTCTCGTGATAAAAGTTTTAGGTGGTTTACATCATCTTCTGGCCAGGGGGCCTGCTAACAGTTTATGGCCTTCTCTCCTAACAAAGGTTAGTTAGCTAGAAAAAGGCTTATATTCTTTTAAGGTGATTTTCCTAAAGTCAGGTGCTATTCTCCAAAGACACATGACAAAGTTACATTCCTATAAGGCAAGGGTGTAGTGAGCTACAAGAAAGGAATTTATTAACTTAAGATCTGATGTGGTTAAATCAAAGGCTACTACTTATTTTCTCTATATGTTATTAATATATTTCCAAGGATACAATAGATAGAAAATATGGAAACTTTGCAGCAAGCATTGATTCAACAATGAAATCTTTTTTAGTACTATTCTAATGATTTTAACTTCTTCAACAAATTCCTGTATTTTAGAATATTAGGCTTTCTGTCCTTGCGTGCCTGGGAGGCTGTAAACAGTCACATTCATAGTTGTAAGAGCCCGGACAAACTTGTCATGCAAGTTAGAAAGCTACCAGAGGGGCTTGGATTGGAACACTCCTATTAAGCCAAGGAGAACTTTTTAACTACAGCTCTGAATTAATGTTTTCAGAGAAAGGTGGTTGGGGGGAAGCCCCCGTAATTATTAGAGGACTTGGTAAGAGGCGTAAGATAGTAAGGCAGTCAGACTCCGGTTTTCTTTGGGGTAGATGCTCGGGTGAGTCCAGGGGGTTCTTCGAGTCCTGATTAGCCTTTGCCCGTCAGGCCTCTTCCCCAATTGACCTTTGCCACGGGTAGGATTTCCCTCTCTGGCTCCCGGCAGATCTTAATATGACTTTCTTCTGGATGACTTCCTTAGTTATTCCCTACTTATTTTCTCACTATTCTTAACAATTCCTGTGCCCCACCATACCATTATATCTCACTCTTCCAGTCAATCAATCAATCAATTTTTGATGGACAACCATGTGCCAGACAGACAAAATCCCTACCCTTTTAGGGAACAAATAATGAAAAGGAAAACATATACACTGCATATAAGGAACAGAAATTTTAAAAGTGGGCTTTAAACAGGGAAAACAAGTGTCAGAGTAATAGAAGGTGACAAAGGGACAGTGAGGGAGGAAGACAAATATCTGCAGGGCTTTATGGGAAGGCTTGAAAGTTTTTACTGTCCTTCTAAGTGAAATGGGAAGTCACTGAGGGTGTGAACAGAAAAAGACCTGATCTGATTAATAGGTGACTCTTGCTCAAATGAAATCCAAGTAACAAAGATCATACCTATCATATAATGATATTTGGTTTCTAACTATCACATTCCACTAAAGGAAACCAAGACTTAATAGAGAAGTGGCAGATTCCAAGGCAGGATATCTAAAATTCAGGATGAGTCTAGAGCATCTCAGTATTTCATAGAGGAAGAAAGTGCCCCAAAATTATGGAGATGTATCAAAAGAAAGGAGCCCATACTGGACAAATTTAGAACAATTTAAATATCAGAATGGATGGCTTATGAGATTCTATGAGTCCTTCCTGATACAAAAATAATAAGAATGACAATAATAAAATTAGAAGTATAGAAAAGGAAAGTACTTCTTTACAGAATGATGTCAGCTAATGATATAATTAGAATGATATCATTCTATATCTAAATAAAAGGATATATGATATAAATTTATATATAAAAATTATATATAAACATCAGATCAGATCAGATCACTCGCTCAGTCGTGTCCGACTCTCCGCGACCCCATGAATCACAGCACGCCAGGCCTCCCTGTTCATCACCAACTCCCGGAGTACACTCACACTCATGTCCACAGAGTCAGTGATGCCATCCAGCCATCTCATTCTCCGTCGTCCCCTTCTCCTCCCGCCCCCAACCTTTCCCAGCATCAGAGTCTTTCCAGTGAGTCAACTCGTCGCATGAGGTGGCCAAAGTATTGCAGTTTCAGCTTTAGCATCAGTCCCTCCAATGAACATCCAGGACTGATCTCCTTTAGAATGGACTGGTTGGATCTCCTTGCAGTATAAGGGACTCTCAAGAGTCTTCTCCAACACCACAGTTCAAAAGCATCGATTCTTCGGCGCTCGGCTTTCTTCACAGTCCAACTCTCACATCTATACATGACCATGGGAAAAACCATAGCCTTGACTAAACGGACCTTGGTTGGCAAAGTCATGTCTCTGCTTTTTAATATACTATCAAGGTTGGTCATAACTTTCCTTCCAAGGAGTAAGCATCTTTAATTTCATGGCTGCAATCAGCATCCGCAGTGATTTTGGAGCCCAAAAAAATAAAGTCTGACACTGTTTCCACTGTTTTTCCATCTATTTCCCATGAAGTGATGGGACCAGATGCCATGATCTTTGTTTTCTGAATGTTGAGCTTCAAGCCAACCTTTTCACTCTCCTCTTTCACTTTCATCAAGAGGCTTTTGAGTTCCTCTTCACTTTCTGCCATAAGGGTAGTGTCATCTGCATATCTGAGGTTATTGATATTTCTCCCAGCAATCTTGATTCCAGCTTGTGCTTCTTCCAGCCCAGCATTCCTCATGATGTACTCTGCATATAAGTTAAATAAGCAAGGTGACAATATACAACCTTGACGTACACCTTTTCCTATTTGGAACCAGTCCGTTGTTCCATGTCCAGTTCTAACTGTTGCTTCCTGACCTGCATACAGGTTTCTCAAGAGGCAGGTCAGGTGGTCTGGGATTCCCATCTCTTTCAGAATGTTCCACAGTTTATTGTGATCCACACAGTCAAAGGCTTTGGCATAGTCAATGAAGCAGAAATAGATGTTTTTCTAGAACTCTCTTGCTTTCTCCATGATCCAGCGGATGTTGGCAATTTGATCTCTGGTTCCTCTGCCTTTTCTAAAACCTGCTTGAACATCTGGGAGTTCATGGTTTACATACTGCTGAAGCCTGGCTTGGAGAATTTTGAGTATGACTTTACTAGCGTGTGAGATGAGTGCAACTGTGCGGTAGTTTGAGCCTTCTTTGGCATTGCCTTTCTTTGGGATTGGAATGAAGACTGACCTCTTCCAGTCCTGTGGCCACTGCTGACTTTTCCAAATCTGCTGACATATTGAGTGCAGCACTTTCACAGCATCATCTTTCAAGCCTTGAAATAGCTCAACTGGAATTCCATCACCTCCACTAGCTTTGTTCGTAGTGATGCTTTCTAAGGCCCACTTGACTTCACATTCCAAGATGTCTGGCTCTAGGTCAGTCATCACGTTATCGTGACTATCTTGGTCGTGAAGATCTTTTTTGTACAGTTCTTCTGTGTTATATTTATTAATTTACATAAGCATTATAATTAATATATTATGCTTGTAAATATATATAAATATAAATTCAGATATAAGTCTATATCTGAATTTTATAATTAGAAACTTATCAAGTTGCAATGAACATATAAATGATTGAATTAGCTAAGAATCATCAATGGAAACTAAAATCAATGGGTTGAAAGTACCTCCCTCTTAAGGGAATAAGAACAAGACAGACCTACAATCTTCAGGTGTCATGTCACAGATTCCTCATTCATAATAAAGTAAAGGGAATAACTGTACAATAGTAAATTTTAATGGAAACCTTTTTTAACCAAACGATTAAATTTAACATTAGAAATAATGGAACAAATCGATGTCTCATCCTTTCTACTGTGATTTTCTGAAAGAAATAACACAATGTAACCTAAAGTAACCATCTGAGCCAAAAATGTTTAACCTGAATTTAATCACAAGGAATTAGAGAAATGAAAACTGAAAGATCATCAAACATAATGAACCATGTTCTTTTTATTTTTACTTTTTTATTTTTTAAATTAAATTTAATTTTTTAAAATTTATTTTAATTGGAGGCTAATTACTTTGCAATATTGTATTGGTTTTGCCATGCATTGACATGAATCTGCCCTGGGTGTACATGTGTTCCCCATCTTGAACCCCCCTCCCATCTCCCTCCCCATATCATCCCTCTGGGTCATCCCAGTGCACCAGCCCCGAGCACCCTGTATCATGTATCGAACCTAGACTGACGATTCATTTCACATATGATAATGTTTCAATGCCATTCTCCCAATTCATCCCACCCTCGCCCTCTCCCACAGAGTCCAAAAGACTATTCTATACATCCGTGTCTCTTTTGCTGTTTCATATACAGGGTTATTGTTACCATCTTTCTAAATTCCATATATATGAGTTAGTATACTGTATTGGTATTTTCCTTTCTGGTTTACTTCACTCTGTATAATAGGCTCCAGTTTCATCCACCTCATTAGAACTGATTCAAATGTATTCTTTTTAATTGCTGAGTAATACTCCATTGTGTATATGTACAAAAGCTTTCTTATCCATTCGTCTACAGATGGACATCTAGGTTGCTTCCATGTCCTGGCTATTATAAACAGTGCTGAGATGAACATTGAAGTACGTGTGTCTCTTTCAGTTCTGGTTTCCTTGGCATGTATGTGCAGCAGTGGGATTGCTGGGTCGTATGGCAGTTCTATTTCCAGTTTTTTAAGGAATCTCCACACTGTACTCCATAGTGACTGTACTAGTTTGCATTCCCACCAACAGTGTGAGAGGGTTCCCTTTTCTCCACACCCTCTCCAGCATTTATCACTTGTAGACTTTTGGATAGCAGCCATTCTGACTGGCGTGAAATGATACCTCATTGTGGTTTTGATATGCATTTCTCTGATTATGCATGATGTTGAGCATCTTTTCATGTGTTTGTTAGCCATCTGTATGTCTTCTTTGGAGAAATGTCTGTTTAGTTCTTTGTCCATTTCTTACTGTTGCTTCCTGACCTGCATACAGTTTCTCAAGAGGCAGATCAGATGGTCTGATATTCCCATCTCTTTAAGAATTTTCCAGAATTTGTTGTGGTTCACATAGTCAAAGACTTTGGCCTAATCAGTAAAGCAGAAGTAGATGTTTTTCTGGAAGTCTCTTGCTTTTTCAATGATCCAATGGATGTTGGCAAATTGTTCTCTGGTTCGGCTGCCTTTTCCTAAATGAAGCTTTACTTTCTGAAAGTTCACCGTTCACATACTGTTGAAGCCTGGCTTGGAGAATTTTGAGCTTTACTTTACCTGCGTGTGAGATGAGTATAATTGTACAGTAGTTTGAGCATTCTTTGGCATTGCCTTTCTTTGGGATTGGAATGACAACTGATTTTCCAGTCCTGTGGCCACCGCTGACTTTTCCAAATTTTCTGGCATATTGAGTGCAATACTTTCACAGCATCATCTTTTAGGATTTGAAACAGCTCAACTGGAATTACATTATCTCCACTAGTTTTGTTCGTAGTGATGCTACCTAAGGCCCACTTGACTTCACATTCCAGGATGTCTGGCTCTAGTTGAGTGATCACGCCATCGTGATTATCTGGGTCATGAAGATGTTTTTTGTATAGTTCTCTTGCGTATTCTTGCCACCTCTTCTTAATATCTTCTGCTTCTGTTAGGTCCATACCATTTCTGTCCTTTATTGTGCCCATCTTTGTATGAAATGTTCCCTCGGTATCTCTAATTTTCTTGAAGAGATCTCTAATCTTTCCCATTCTATTGTTTTCCTCTATTTCTTTGCATTGATCGCTGAGGAAGCCTTTCTTATCTCTCCTTGCTATTCTTTGGAACTCTGCATTCAAATGGGTATACTTCTCCATTTCTAATTTGCCTTTCACTTCTCCTCTATTCACGGCTATTTGTAAGGCCTCCTCAGACAACCATTTTGCATTTTTTGAATATCTTTTTCTTGGGAATGGTCTTGATCCCTGCCTCCTGTACAATGTCACAAACTTCCATCCATAGTTCTTCAGGCACTCTATCAAATCTAATCCCTTGAATCTGTTTGTCACTTCCACTGTATAATCGTAAAGGATTTAATTTAGGTCATACCTAAATGGTCTAGTGGTTTTCCCTCCTTTCTTCAATTTAAGTCTGAATTTAGCAGTAAGGAGAATTTAGCAATGGGGGAGAATGTGTGCATTTTCATGTATGGCTGAGTCCATTCACTGTTAAAGTGAAACTACCACAACACTGTTAACCAGCTATACCCCAATACAAAATAAAAAGTTTAAAAAGTTTGGAAAAAAAAAAAGAAAGATCAAGTACATGGATGGATCTAGAAAATTTTATGATTAGTGAATTGTCTCATATAGAAATATAGTATAAGACTTTTATGGGAATCTAAAATATAAAACAAGGAAATGTATACATCAAAACAGAAAGAGGCTCACAAACAAAGGAAAAAAATTAGAGGTGACCAGCAGGGAGAAGGGCAAGAGAAGGGTACAAGATTAAGAAATGCAAATTACTATGTATAAAGCAGATAAGAAACAAGGAGATTCTTTATAGCACAGATAATTATACCACTATCTTGCAATAACTTTTAATGGAGTATAATCTATAAAAATACTGAAACACAATGCTGTGTACCTGAAAATAATGTTTTAAATCAACTATATTTCAATAAAATAAATTAAAAAAATAAATTTCAACATGAAAGTTAGAAAATTATAATAAAAGTGTCTTAGACAAACCAAAAGAAGTTAATACTATATTCTGAATGACCTGATGTAAGATTTCAGGCACAGAAATCAAGGGAGTTAAATCCAATTGGCATGAGAAAATTCAGAATGCAAAATATTTTGTATACAATACTTACATGACTCTGTGTACTCTCAAAGCATTTCTACCAACTATTTAATTATGGAAACTAACAGAAACTCACAAAGCTATAATATATGTTATTATAGTTTTAAATTATAAATACATCTCTATATACAAATATTTCTCCAAGTAAAAAGACAGTCAGCAAAATCAATGACAGCACCAAATTCACTCACTGATTTGACTAAATAAGCTCTTTTAAAACTTATCTATGTCATATCATTTAGCTAGATTTTTGAGGACAAATGCACATGGGGGAAAATATAGCTATAAGTACTGAATAAACTATGTTGGAAATATTTCATGACCTTTGTAGATATTAAATTCAATTTTAAATTATTTATTAAACCATAAATGAATGTTCAGTGAGCATTCTAGCATTCTTGTTATGTTTGATGATAAAGTAAGAAAAATAGGTATTTTCAACCTTTATCATATTAACATAAATTACCTAAAAACTGAAAATAGTCTTATATTTAAAGCTGAATTGTGATGATTTTATCTACTAGATAACATTTCCAAATAAAGTCATCAAAATCCTAATGTAAATGTGTACTTGTTTGTAGAATGTAATTTTTCCATCGGTTGTATTAATGAAATATCAATTACCCATCAAAAACTCTCTTTTTATTTATTTTATTGTAGTTGATGTACAATATTATATGTTACAAGTGTACAATATAGTGATTCACAATTCTTAGAGGTTATTTTCCATTTATATTTATTATAAAAATCCTGGCTATTTCTCCTGTGTTGTACAATATATCCTTATAGCTTATTTTATGCATAAAAGTTTATCTCTTAATCACCTCTTAATCCTCTTCCCACTTCCTTTTCCCCACAGGTAAACATAAATTTGTTCTCTATATCAGTGAGTCTGTATCTCTTTTGCTATATTCACTAATTTTTTACAGTTCTCTGATTTCACATATAAGTGATATCATCTTTGTGATAAATAGATATATCACATATAAGTGATATATCACATATAAGTGATATTTTTTTTTTCCTGACTTACTCCACTTAGCATAATACCCTCCAAGTCCATCCACGTGCTGTAAATGGGAAAATTTCATTCTTTTGATGGGTGAGTAATACTCCATTGTATATATTTACCACATCTTATCTATTCATCTGTTGATGAACACTTATCAGTTGCTCCCATATCTTTTCAATGATAGATAATGCTTCTATGAACATTGAAGTACAGGGATCTTTTTGAAATAGCATTTACATATTTTTCAGATATATACCCAGGAGTGGAACTGCTGGGATATATTGTATTTCTGTTTTTAGTTTTTTGAGATACATTCATATTGGAAAATTCCCATTTTGAAGCTCATTCAGAAACAACTCTCCAGATGTTCTCTCTGTCCCTTCGCAGCTTTTCTTTCCTTCCATGTTTAAACTGGTCTCTGCATTTTTAGCTGTGTGATTCTGAGCAAGTAAGACAACTATTTATTCAGCCACCACCCCCCCAAAAAAAAGAAAAAAATTGAGATTTGTATTTTAAGACCATTTGTAAAATTCTGACACACATTAAATACAGATTGAATTTTTCTTCTAACAGACAAAAGGAATGAGTGAAATTTACAAATTAATAGAATATATCACAATAGGACAAGGTTACTGCCAGATATTTTTGCTTTGCTTTGGAAGGCGGGAAATACACCTTCCTTTGCAAAGGGGAGGCCCCCTTGCACAGTGAGACAGCAAATTCTGACCAAACACTTGATAACATATTCTGTAGCCAAATATATCACTGTGTAAGTTTAATCACAATTACAATCCACAGATAAATGGACAAGTTGATGACAATTTCAATTATATTTATGACAACATATCAATTGAACAATACAATATAAAGAGGCATATGTTATTGGTCCGGATTGAGGGAGGTGAGCAGAATGCTGTAGCTTATTCATTTTCAAGAATCAAGAATAAAGGAAAGAATTATGGATGGTTCAACAAACTATTCAATTTCTTTACCTATGTTGCACGTAAAACATAGAACAGGATATATTACTAAAAGAATCCTGAAATTTTGGGGAAATTTTTACAACTCTACTGTGTCCACATTTTGGTCATTACGTTTCTGTTTGAATGCAATGGTAAGTAAAAACACTATTGAAACAGCAAAGGGCTCAATGTAATGAAAGAAAGAAAGAAAAGAATTGGTTAGACTAAACAAACACCCATAGCTTACCTTGGATGAGAATGGCACACAAAGAAAATAAGAGTGTTATCATTAGATGGGAAAGGTTATTGGTCCCTTGTCTGCAACTGGTTTGAGATCACTTAGGGCTGAGAATGATTCTTCAGGCAAAGAATAGGTTCACAGAGTTACATTATGTGGCAAGAGAAGAAAAGACATCAGACATTAGAGATGAAGTCCTGTCAAGAAGATTAGAAAGACAAATGATATGAAAAAAGAATGGGAGGAATAGGATAAAGTGGAGCAGAGAAAAGAAAAAAGGCAAAGAAAAGGAGGTATAAATGGTTTGGTTCAGTTTGTAATTCTCTTCAGGATTTTCTTCACAGCAATTCTGACATCCTTGTTCCTGAGGCTATAAATGAGAGGGTTCAGCATGGGTACCACATTGGTGGAAAACAGTGTGAAAAACTTTCCCTGCTCCACAAACCCAGAGGATGGTAGCTTGACATGAGTGAGCACTGCAAATCCATAGAATAAAATAACTGTTGTAATGTGGGAACCACAGGTGCTCAAGGCTTTGGACCAACCTTTAGATGATGGTATATGAAGGATATTGAAAAGAATCAAAGCATAAGAAATAAAGATAATGAGGCTAGATACTATGACAACTGTTCCCACAACAGCAGAAACCACAATCTCATTGGCATAAGTGCTGCTGCAGGAGAGCTTGAGCAGTGGGAAGATGTCACACAGGTAATGGTTGATGATATTGGAATCACAAAATATCAGCCTCATCATAAATCCTGTGTGGACCATGGCTCCAGCAAACCCCATCACATATGAACCAGACATCAGCAGAGAACACACCTGAGAGGACATGGCCATTGTGTACAGCAAGGGCTTACAGATGGCCACATAGCGATCATAGGCCATGGCTGTCAACACATAGCACTCAGAGTTGACAAAAAAGCAGAAGAAAAAGAGCTGAGACATACATCCTGTAAAGGAGATGACATTCCTGTCAGAAATAAAGCTTATTAGCATTTTGGGGGTAAAGACAGATGAGTAACAGAGATCAATGAAGGATAGATTGAAGAGATAAAAGTACATGGGCGTGTGCAGGTGTGAATTTAGACAAATTAGAATCATCAAGCACAAATTGCCCACCACAGTGACCAGGTAGTTCAGCAGAAACAAAGAAAACAGGGGTAGCTGGAGGTTAGGTTGGTTTGTCAATCCCATAAGGATAAACTCACTCACAGAGGAGGCATTTTCCATAGTCATTTACACCACAGTCGTGGTCTGGAGGAACAGGGGCAGAAACTGAGACTAACAATGGAGCTTAATGGACCTTCCCTCTTTGTCTCCGAAGTGAGAGCTGGATCTCTTGGTTTATAACCCCAGGGTTGCCTAAACACTCAGCAAAGCATTCAAAATACAAGCCTTCTGATGATTATTGCTGCAGATTTCTCATTTTCTTCTTTCTGCCCTTACTCCTTTTGTTTGTGCTGAACAAATGCAGATAGGCTCTCAAGTGTCTGCACAACATTCCTGCCTCTCTCCAGGCTCTGTTCAGGATCAGGGCTGAAAACAGCAATAAACAGGCAGTGTTCCCCCAAACTCTTCATTTATATAGTTTGAGGTTTGAGGGGAGTTGAGACAAAGGCAGTTCAACACTCTCCCGCTTTTTCCTCGATGGCCCACTGCCACTGAACCTTAAGGCTCCTTCTGCCCTACAGTCCTGTGAGGTTCAAAGTTTCTGACAATGAATGAGAGAGTATCCATCACCATGGTCCTCAGTCTTTGACATGCTACAGAACAGGCCATATATTTGAGAATTTTTCCAGAAGGTATTCTTCATTTGCAAAGAGGAAAGCAACCTTATATAATCTCCAACCTATTCTATTCCTTGTCATTCTGGGAAAGTTGAGGAGAAAAACAGAAAATTATTCTCTTCCTTGAGATTTCTTCTCGAGTTAAATGAGCCCACTGAGGGTGGAAATTAATGAGCCTGTATTTCCTGTGTCATTGATCTTTTGGGACACAATGTTCTACTCAATTTACAGTTTCACAATAAGAATTCTTAGTCCCCAAAGAAGACGACTGTGTGAGCTGATATTCACTTCTTCATCATCTCCTGGAACTTATGCCCAGTTCTCAAAAGGAACATCTGGGGCATGATCATTTGCCATTGTTAGCACTTTCCTAGAGTCTCTGGGATTGCATTAGTGAGACAGTATATCACAGCTTTAGCATTTTCTGTGCTTATGAATTTCATCTCTGTAAAGAGGTGTAGTGAAATGGTTATGAGACTATTGGTGTGCCCCTAAAGTTTAATTCTTGAAGTTAAACTTCTTAATTGTGAGACTATAGACAATGAAATAATCTGTCTGATCCTTACATATATTTATATATATCTGCCTATATATATATAGGTAGATAGATAGATAGATGTATATCTATAAAATGAGACTTGCAAGTGAGCTATCTCATAGGACGGTTTTGAGGGGTAAATGAGTTATGTCACACAAAATATTAGGAACATAGCTAGCATGTAATAAGAGATTGAGAAATGTTGGTACTTCTTCCCAACTGTATTCCTAATATCAGGATTTCTCAGCTTGGCTCGAATGAAATCTGGCACTACTGACATTTTGGTCTAGATAATTTTGGGGGATGCTCCTGTGTATTACAGGATGCAAAGCATCCCTTTCTGCAACCCATTAGTGTCTCCCCATCACCAACTGTGAAAATGAAAATGTTCTCCAGGCACTGTCATATGTTCCCTCAGTAGCAAAAACCTGTGTTTAAGAATTGTTGACCGATGTTTATTTATACCTGGTCTTCTAACATAATGGCCTTTGAGACAATTCTCTCTTATTTCTACTTATGTCCCTCCAGCTCAATATGCCCCAAATTGAATTCAGCATTTTCTTACAGTCTCCACTGCTGGTCTTCTGGGTTATACTTTTCAAAGCTATTTTCACCAATCTCCAAACAACGAATCCATGAATTCAGCATAAGCAGTTCTCTCTCACCATTTTCATCTAGTCTTAAAGAACCAGAGAATCCATCTCTTTGAAATTTTTGGCCTTTCTTCTCACTTACACAGCTGACTTACAGTGTCTCTTCATCTCAAATTTCAAAGACTCTAGTTTTCTAATGCGGATCCCTATGGAATTTGACAATAGGTGAGTGAACTCCCGGAGTTGGTGATAGACAGGGAGGCCTGGCGTGCTGTGATTCATGGGGTCGCGGAGAGTTGGACACGACTGAGCGACTGAACTGAACTGAACTGAACTGAACCACTGTCACCTGCTCATCATCACTATACAAATGCCCACTGAAACACACACACACAAACATAGACAAATATCCATCTTTCTCTTCCTGTTCTCCATCCTTAATTCATACCTACGTGATTTTCAACATAAATTAGGTGAGATCAATATTCTTGTGGTACTTTTAAAGTCATGCTCAAAATTCTCCAAGCCAGGCTTCAGCAGTATGTAAACCATGAACTCCCAGATGTTCAAGCAGGTTTTAGAAAAGGCAGAGGAACCAGAGATCAAATTGCCAACATCCGCTGGATCATGGAGAAAGCAAGAGAGTTTCAGAAAAACATCTATTTCTGCTTCATTGACTATGCCAAAGCCTTTGACTGTGTGGATCACAATAAACTGTGGAACATTCTGAAAGAGATGGGAATCCCAGACCACCTGACCTGCCTCTTGAGAAACCTGTATGCAGGTCAGGAAGCAACTGTTAGAACTGGACATGGAACAACGGACTGGTTCCAAATAGGAAAAGGTGTACGTCAAGGTTGTATATTGTCACCTTGCTTATTTAACTTATATGCAGAGTACATCATGAGGAACGCTGGGCTGGAAGAAGCACAAGCTGGAATCAAGATTTCTGGGAGAAATATCAATAACCTCAGATATGCAGATGACACCACCCTTATGGCAGAAAGTGAAGAGGAACTCAAAAGCCTCTTGATGAAAGTGAAAGAGAAGAGTGAAAAGGTTGGCTTGAAGCTCAACATTCAGAAAACAAAGATCATGGCATCTGGTCCCATCACTTCATGGGAAATAGATGGAAAAACAGTGGAAACAGTGTCAGACTTTATTTTTTTGGGCTCCAAAATCACTGCAGATGCTGATTGCAGCCATGAAATTAAAAGACGCTTGCTCCTTGGAAGGAAAGTTATGACCAACCTTGATAGTATATTAAAAAGCAGAGACATCACTTTGTCCACAAAGGTCCATCTAGTCAAGGCAATGGTTTTTCCCATGGTCATGTATGGATGTGAGAGTTAGACTGTGAAGATGGCTGATCACCAAAGAATCAATGCTTTTGAACTGTGGTGTTGGAGAAGACTCTTGCGAGTCCCTTATACTGCAAGGAGATCCAACCAGTCCATTCTAAAGGAGATCAATCCTGGATGTTCATTGGAGGCACTGATGCTGAAGCTGAAACTGCAATACTTTGGCCACCTCATGCAACGGGTTGACTCACTGGAAAAGACTCTGATGCTGGGAAATGTTGGGGGCGGGAGGAGAAGGGGACGACCGAGAATGAGATGGCTGGATGGCATCACCAACTCTGTGGACATGGGTTTGAGTGTACTCCGGGAGTTGGTGATGGACAGGGAGGCCTGGCGTGCTGTGATTCATGGGGTCGCGGAGAGTCGGACACGACTGAGCGACTGAACTGAACTGAACTTTATTAATACCATTTAAGCACTAATCATAGTGAATCCATCTTGCTAATGATTGCTTTTATTTCCATATTCTTTCTTGTTTTTCTTTTTATTCCACAGACTCCCGGATTTTCCTCTGACTTCTTCTCCAGCTTTTGTAAATTCTTCTCTGTATGTTCAACAGTCTCTAAGAGGAGGAAGAAGGTTAATGATGTTAACATTCCTTAAATTTCTACTCTCATGCCTGGTTTTCAGTTTGGTAAAGCCTCCCTCAAATGTGTAGGTAATCACCTAATTTGGAGAGTGTTTTAGCCTTTTTAAGGAATACATCTCTAGATTTTACTGGGTGATAATGGCAACACTTAAGTTATGACATGGAGAGATAGGAATATCTAAATATTCAATTACTTATTTTTTTCTTTTATTTTTAATTGAAAGAAAATTGCTTTATAGAATTTTGTTGTTTCCTATCAAACTCAACATGAATCAGCCAAAGGTACACATATAACTCCTCCCTTTTGAATCTCCCTCCCCATCCCAAACTTCTAGATTGATATAGAGACCCTGTTTGAGTTTCCTGAGTCATACATCAAATTCCCATTGACTGTATATTTCACATATGTGAATGTAAGCGTCCATGTTACTCTTTCCATACTTCTCACCCTCTCCTCCCTTCTGCCCATGTCCATAAGTCTATTCTCTGTCTGTTTCTCCACTGCTTCCTTGTAAATACATTCTTCTGTACTATTTTTCTAGATTCTGTATTCATGCATTAGAATATGACATTTATCTTTCTCTTTCTGACTTACTTCACTCTGTATAACAGGCTCTAGGTTCATTCAACTCATTAGAACTGACTCAAATGCATTCCATTTAATGGCTGAGTAATATTCCAATGTGTATATACACCGCAGCTTCTTTATCCATTCATCTGTTGATGGACATCTCGGTTGCCTCCATGTTCTAGCTATTGTAAATAGTGCTGCAATGAACAATGGGATATTTGTGTCTTTCAGTTTTGGTTTCTTCGGGGTATATGCCTAGGAGTGGGATTGCTGGGTCATATAGTGGTTTTATTCCTAGTTTCTTAAGGAATCTCCATACCATCTTCCATATGGTAATTTGGCTGTATCAAATTGCATTCCATATGTAATTTGGCTGTATCAAATTGCATTCCCACCAACAGTGCAAGAGCATTCCCTTTTCTCCACACCCTCTTCAGCATTTATTGTTTGTAGACTTTTCGATAATGGCCATTCTGACTGGTGTGAGGTGATATCTCATTGTACTTTTGATTTGTATTTCACAAATAATGAGTGATGTTGAGCATTTTTTCAAGTGTTTGGTAGCCATTTGTATGTCTTCTTTGGAGAAATGTCTGTTTAGGTCTTTTCCCCACTTTTTTTTTTTTTTTCTGCTATTGAGTTGTATGAGCTGCTTGTGTATTTTGGAAATTAATCCTTTGTCATTTGCTATTATTTTCTCCCATCTGAGGGTTGACTTTTAACCTTGCCTATAGTTTCCTTTGCTGTGCAAAAGGTTTTAAGTTTAATCAGGTCCCACTTGTTTATTTTTGTTTTTATTTCCATTACTCTAGGAGATGGGTGATGGAGAATCTTGCTTTATGTCATCAAGTGTTCTGCCTATGTTTTCTTCTAAGAGTTTTATACTTTTTGGTCTTACATTGGAGAAGGAAATGGCAACCTACTCCAGTAATCTTGCCTGGAGAATCCCATGGACAGAAGAGCCTGGTGGGCTACAGTCCATGGGGTCTCGAACAGTCTGGATCTGTAATCGATTTTAACTTTTATCTTTGTGTGTGGTGTTAGGAAGTGTTCTAATTTCATTCTTTTACATTTAGCTGTCCAGGTTTCCCAGCACCGTTTATTGAAGAGGCTGTCATTGCCCTATTGTATATTCTTGCCTCCTTTGTCAAAAATAAGGTACCATAAGTGCATGGGTTTATTTTTGGGCTTTCTATCTTATTCCATTGGTCTATATTTCTGATTTAGTGCCAGTACCATATTGTCTTGATGACTGTAGCTTTATACTATAGTCTGAAGTAAGGAAGGTTGATTCCTCCAGCTCCATTCTTCTTTCTCAAGACCACTTTTGCTATTCAGGGTCTTCTGTATTTCCATATGAATTGTGAAACTTTTTATTCTAGTTCTGTGAAAAATGTCTTTGGTAATTTGATAAGTATCACATTGCATCTGTAGATTGCATTTGGTAGTCGTCATTTTCATAATATTGATTCTTCCTACCAAGGAACATGGAATAACTCTTCATCTGTTTATAACATCTTGGATTTCTTTCACCAGTGTCTTATAATTTAGAGTGTATAGTTCTTTTTATCACATTGGGTAAGTTTATTCCTAGATATTTAATTTTTTTTTTTTGCAATGGTGAATGGGATTGGTTCCTTAATTTGTCTTTCTGATTTTCATTGTTAGTATATATATATATATATATATATATATATATATATATATATATATATATGCAAGTGATTTCTGTGTATTGGCTTTGTATCCTGCAACTTTGCTAAATTCACTGATTAGGTCTAGTAATTTTCTGATACTACCTTTAGGGTTTTCAATGTATCATGATATCTGCAAACAGTGAGAGCTTTACTTCTTCTCTTCTGATTTGGATTCCTTTTATTATTCTTTATTCTCTCATTGCTGCACCTATGACTTCCAAAACTATGTTGAATAATAGTGGGGAAAGTGGACACCCTTGTCTTATCCCTCATCTTAGGTGGAACGCTTTCAGTTTTTCACAAGAGAATAATGTTTGCTGAAAGGCTTATTTCAGTAATTTCTTCTTATTTACTATTTTGAGATAGGTTTCTTCTCTGGCGATTTTGTGAAGAGTTTTAATCATAAATGGGTGCTGAATTTTGTCAAAGTCTTTTTCTGCATCTATTGAGATTATCATATGGTTTTATCTTTCAATTTGTTAATATGGGGTATCACATTGATTGATTTGCGTATATTGAAGAATCCTTGCATCCCTTGAATAAACCCAACTTAATCATAGTGTATGAGCTTTTTGATGTGTTGCTGAATTCTGTTTGTTAAAATTTTGTTGAGGATTTTGCATCTATGTTCATCAGTGATATTGGCCTATAGTTTTCTTTTTTATTGGGTGTGGGTTATCTGGCTTTGGTATCAGGGTGATGGTGGCCTTGTAGAATGAGTTTGGAAGTGTTTGTTCCTCTGCAATTTTTTGAAAGAGTTTTAGAAGGATAGGCAGTAGCTCTTCTCTAAATGTTTGGTAGAATTCTCCCGTGAAGCCATCTGTTCCTGGGCTCTTGTTTTTTGGGAGATTTTTTTTTTTATCACAGCTTCAATTTCAGTGCTTGTAATTGGGTTGTTCATAATTTCTATTTCTTCCTGGTTCAGGCTTGGAAGATTGAACTTTTCTGAGAATCTGTCTATTTCTTCAGGGTTATCCATTTTATTGCCATACAGTTGTTGATAATAGTCTCATAATCATTTTTATTTCTGCATTGTCTGTTGTAACCTCTCCTTTTACATTTCTAACTTTCTTGAATTGATTCTTCTCTCCTTTTTTCTTGACGAGTCTGGCTAAAGATTTGTCAATTTTGTTTATCTTCACAAAGAACCAGCTTACAGTTTTATTAAACTTTACTATTGTTTCTTTCATTTCTTTTTCAGTTATTTCTGCTCTGATCTTTATTATTACTTTCCTTCTACTAATTTTGGTGGGTTTTTTTTTTGTTGTTGTTGTTGTTCTTTTTCCAGTTGTTTTAGCTGTAATATTACATTGTCTATTCAATGTTTTTATTGTTTCTTGAGGTAGGATTGTATTGCTATAAATTTCCCTCTTTGAACTGTTTTTGCTACATAGGTTTTGAGTTGTAGTGTTTTTATTGCCATTTGTTTCTATAAATTTTTTTATTTCCCTTTTGATTACTTCAGTAATCTGTTGGTTATTTAGAAACATATTGTTTAATCTCCATGTGTTTGTGTTTTTTACAGTTTTTTTTTTTCCTTGTTATTGCTATCTAATCTCGTAGCACTGTGTTTGGAGAAGATGCTTGATATGATCTCAATTTTCTTAAATTTACTGAGGCTTAATTTGTGACCCAAGATGTGATATATCCTGGAGATTGTTGCATGTGCACTTAAGAAGGTGTATTCTTCAGCATTTGGATGGAATGTCCTGAAGATATCAATGAGATCCATCTCATCTAATGTATCATTTAAGATGTATTTCCTAATTAATTTTCTGTTTTGATGATCTGTCCATTGTTGTGAGTGGGGTGTTAAATTCCCCTACCATTTTTGTGTTACTGTCAGTTACTCCTTTTATCTCTGTTAGTGTTTGTCTGATGTATTGAGGTGCTTCTATGTTGGGTGCATAGGTATTTACAATTGTTATGTCTTCCTCTTGGGTTGGTCACTTTATCATTTTGTATTCGCTTGTATTCTTTATTTTATTATCGCTTGTATTCTTTATTTTAAAGACTATTTTGTCCGATATGAGGATTGCTACTCCAGCTTTCTTTTGCTTCCCATTTGCATGGAGTACATTTTTCCATCCTCTCACTCTCAGTCTACATGTGTCTTTTGGTCTGTGGTGGGTTTCTTGTAGACAGCATATGTATTGGTCTTGTTTTTGTATCCATTCAACCAGTCTGTGTCTTTTGGTTGGAGCATTTAATCCACTTACCTTTAAAGTAATCGTTGATATATATGTTCCTATTGCCATTTTCTTAATTATTTGGGGTTGATTTTGTAGATCTTTTACTTCTCTTGCATTTCTTGACTATTTAAGTCCCTTTGACATGGTGTTGGAGAAGACTCTTGAGAGTCCCTTGTACTGCAAGGAGATCCAACCAGTCCATTCTAAAGGAGATCAATCCTGGGTGTTCATTGGAAGGACTGATGCTAAAGCTGAAACTGCAATACTTTGGCCACCTCATGCGACGAGTTGACTCACTGGAAAAGACTCTGATGCTGGGAAAGGTTGGGGGCAGGAGGAGAAGGGGACGACAAAGAATGAGATGGCTGGATGGCATCACCGACTCTGTGGACATGAGTTTGAGTGAACTCCGGGAGTTGGTGATGGACAGGGAGGCCTGGCATGCTGTGATTCATGGTGTCACGGAGAGTCGGACACAACTGAGTGACTGAACTGAACTGAACTGAACATGTGTTGTAAAGCTTGTTTGGTGGTACTGAATTCTCTTAACTTTTGCTTGTCTGAAAAGGTTTTGATTTCTCCATCTATTTTGAATGAGATCCTTGCCAGGTAGAGTAATCTTGGTTGTAGCTTTTTCCCTTTCAGTACTTTAAATATATCCTGACATTCCCTTCTGGCCTGCAGAGTTTCTGCGGAAATATCAACTGTTAAACATATGGGGTTTCTTTGTATATTACTTGTTGCTTTTCCCTTGTGGCGTTTAATATTCTTTCTTTGTATTTAGTCTTTGGTAGTTTGATTAGTACGTATCTTGGTGTGTTTCTCCTGGGTTTATCCTGTATGGGACTCTTTGTGCCTCTTGAACTGATTGACTCTTTCCTTTTCCACCCTGTGAAAATTTTCAACTAATTTCTCTTCAAGCGATTTCTTACACCCTTTCTTTTTCTCTTTGTCTTCTTGGACCCCTATAATTCCAATATTTCTGTGTTTGATATTGTCCCAGAGGTCTCTGAGATTATACTAAGTTCTTTTCATTCTTTTTACTTTATTCTGCTCTTCAGAAGTTATTGCCACCATTTTATCTTCCAGCTCACTGATTCATTCTTCTGCTTCAGATATTCTGCTATTGATTCCTTTGAGAGTATTTTTAACCAGTAATTTTGAAGTTTGTCTCTGTACATTTATTCTTTAATTCTTCTATGTCTTTGTTAATTGATTCTTATATTTTCTCCATTCTGTTTTCAAGATTTTCAATCATCTTTATTTTTATTTATTTATTTTTTATTGGAGGCTAATTATTTTACAATATTATATTGGTTGGTTTTGCCATACATTGACATGAATCCACCCTGGGTGTAAATGAGTTCCCCTTCCTGAACCCCCCTCCCACCTCCCTCCTCCCTTTATCCTCCCTCTGGGTCATCCCTGCACACCAATCCCGAGCACCCTATAATATGCATCGACCCCGAACTGGCGATTCGTTTCACATATGATAATATACATGTTTCAATGCCATTCTCCCAAATCATCCCACCCTCACCCTGTCCCACAGAGTTCCAAAGACTGTTCTATACATCTGTGTCTCTTTTGCTGTCTCGTATACAGGGTTATCATTTGCATCTTTCTAAATTCCATATATATGCGTTAGTATACTGTATTGGTGTTTTTCTTTCTGGCTTACTTCACTCTGTATAATAGGCTCCAGTTTCATCCACCTCATTAGAACTGATTCAAATGCATTCTTTTTAATGGCTGAGTAATACTCTATTGTGTATATATGTACCAAAGCTTTCTTATCCATTCGTCTGTAGATGGACATCTAGGTTGCTTCCATGTCCTGGCTATTATAAACAGTGCTGCAATGAACATTGGAATACATGTGTCTCTTTCAATTCTGGTTTCCTCTGTGTGCATGCCCAGGAGTGGGATTGCTGGATCATATGGCAATTCTATTTCCAGTTTTTTGAGCAATCTCCACACTGTTCTCCATAGTGGCTGTACTAGTTTGCATTCCCACCAACAGTGTAAGAGGGTTCCCTTCTCTCCACACCCTCTCCAGCATTTATTGCATGTAGACTTTTGGATAGCAGCCATTCTGACTGGTGTGAAATGGTATCTCATTGTGGTTTTTATTTGCATTTCTCTGATTATGAGGGATGTTGAGCGTTTTTTCATGTGTTTGTTAGCCATCTTTATGTCTTCTTTGGAGAAATGTCTGTTTAGTTCTTTGGCCCATGTTTTGATTGGGTCATTTATTTTTCTGGAATTGAGCTGCAGGAGCTGCTTGTATATTTTGGAGATTAATCCTTTATCCGTTGCTTCATTTGCTATTATTTTCTCCCATTCTGAAGGCTGTCTTTTCACTTGTTTATAGTTTCCTTTGCTGTGCAGAAGCTTTTCATTTTAATTAGGTCCCATTTGTTTATTTTTGCTTTTATTTCCAATATTCTGGGAGGTGGGTCTTGGAAGATCCTGCTGTGATTTATGTCAGAGGGTGTTTTGCCTACGTTCTTCTCTAGGAGTTTTATAGTTTCTGGTCTTACATTTAGCTTTCTAATCCATTTTGAGTTTATTTTGGTGTATGGTGTTAGGAAGTGTTCTAGTTTCATTCTTTTACAAGTGGCTGACCAGTTTTCCCAGCACCACTTGTTAAAGAGACTGTCTTTTCTCCATTTTATATTCTTGCCTCCTTTGTCAAAGATAACGTGTCCATAGGTGCATGGATTTATCTCTGGGTTTTCTATTTTGTTCCATTGATCTATATTTCTGTCTTTATGCCAGTACCATACTGTCTTGATGACTGTGGCTTTGTAGCAGAGCCTGAAGTCCGGCAGGTTGATTCCCCCAGTTCCATTCTTCTTCCTCAAGATTGTTTTGGCTATTCGAGGTTTTTTGTATTTCCATACAAATTGTGAGATTATTTGTTCTAGTTCTGTGAAAAATATCTTTGGTAGCTTGATAGGGATTGCATTGAATGTATAAATTACTTTGGGTAGTATACTCATTTTTACAATATTTATTCTTCCAATCCACAAACACGGTATATTTCTCCATCTATTAGTGTCCTCTTTGATTACTTTCACTAGTGTTTTATCGTTTTCTTTGTACAAGTCTTTTGTTTCCTTAGGTAGATATATTCCTAAGTATTTAATTCTTTTCATTGCAACAGTGAATGGAATAGTTTCCTTAATTTCTCTTTCTATTAAAAATATGGACCGCTTCACTAATCTGCGTGTCATCCTTGCACGGGGGCCATGCTAATCTTCTCTGTATTGTTCCAATTTTAGTATATGTGCTGCCGAAGCGAGCACTCGATCATCTTGAGTGTCATCATTAACTTTTTAAAAATTTATTTTATTTTAGATCTCCTTTTCCCAGGCTTCAAGTTTGAGTTCTTTCTTCCTTTTCATTTCTGCCTCCTAAATTCATCCAGTGGTTTATGTAAGTTTCGTATAGGGTGAGATTTATGCTGAATTTTCTTTTTGATTGTTTGTTTGTTTTTCCTCTGATGGGCAAGGCTGAGTGAGGTGGTAATCCTGTCTGCTGATCGTTGGGTTTGTATTTTTGTTTTGTTTTTTTGTTTAGATGAGGAGTCCTGCACAGGGTGCTATTGGCGGTTTGGTGATGCTGGGTCTTGTATTCTAGAGGTTTCATTAGTATGAGTTCTCACTATTTGATACTTCCTAGAGTCAGTTCTTTGGTAGCCTAGGGCCTTGGAGTCACTGCTCCCACTCCAAAGGCTCAGGGCTTTATCTCTGGTCAGGAATGAAGATTCCACAAATGCTTTGTTATGGCATTATTTGAGATTGAAACAAATACCCAAAAGTGAGAAACCGAAGACCTATCCCAGACCAATGGCAGTTACAAAATCAGGAAAATAATAATTAAATTAATTGAATATACACATATACATATACACCCATAAGCAAAATCAAAACAGTCCAACTAAAGTAAAGCACAGTAGAGTGACATGGTGAACAAAGGAAATAAAAAATTATATCTACCAGTTAAGAGCAAATCTAACTAAAGCACGAACTGGGAAACAAAACTAAAGCAGGGTGCCAAGTAGGGAATAAAGCAATGAGAACAAAACTAACAAATATGCTGAAAGAAAAGGAAAGAAAGAAGATATATTCATAGTTAAATAGAAGTAGATCGGGAAGATTTTTATACATTAAAGATTAACTACATTGGGAAAAGAACAGTAGAAAAAGCAAAGGAATAAATGTAGAAAATAATAATAATAGGTTTTTAAAAATTAAAATTAAATTAAAAATAGAAAAAAGAAAAAAAAGAGAGAACACTCCATAGAATTGCAAAAGAACAATGTAGAGGCAGAGGATTATAATAACAATAAAACATGTGGCTGAGAAAAAAGAAAGCTCAAAACCTTGATTAAATTTTATAGTGCCAATAAAACTGACAATTACAACAGGGGGAAAAAGGGAAAAGGAAAAAAAAAACCAAATGAATCTAAAGAACAAGTGAAAATCACAAGAATAGTAAATGTTTTCCTTGAGTCGCTTCTGTCAGAATCCTTTCTCTTGCTGGGAGTCACAGTCTGCCTCAACTTCCTAGTTTGCCCTTCAACACTGTGCTGGTTCTGGACCTGCTGTGGGAGCAACTAGATTCTAATCTGCTCCTACTCCTGTGTATTGTCCAAGGTCCACAGCTATCAGAACTAATGTGTTTTCTTTTGTGGGAGTCCTCAATGTTCTTTTATATAGTCCATAGACACAGAGTTTGCCTTGTTGAACATGTGGATTTAATCCACAGCTTGTACAGGTGATGGGAAGGTTTTGGGTCTTCTTCCTTAGCCACTTTGCCCCTGGGTTTCAATTGTGGCTGTATTTCTACCTCTGCACATGGGTTGTCCACTGGGGGTTGCTCCCGAGGCTGCCTTGGAGGACTTGGGTCTTCCCCAGTGAGGTTCAGGTGTTGAGGTGGTGCAGCTGCTTGGGCTGCAGGGGTTCTGGCAGCACCAGGTACTCAGGGGAGTTGGTGGCTAGGACAGCAGGAAATATAGTGCTCTAGAAGGGCATGGCAACCAGTATTGGCCAATACGTTCCAATATTCTTGCCTGGAGAACCTCCCCCACCCCCACAACAGAGAAGCCTGGCAGGCCACAGTTCTCAGGGTCGCGGAGAGTTGGACATGACCAACGTGACCTGCATGCATAAATGAAAGACTTTTTTTGCCTGTGGCAGCTCTGCCCCAGTGCGGCTTGGGCATGAAGGTGGCACAGCTGCTTGGCTTGCAGGGACCGTGGTGGCACCACATGTGCAGGGACACGGACTGCCTCTGCCACAGAAGTTATGGCCTTATGCTGCTGCTGCTGCTGCTAAGTCGCTTCAGTCGTGTCTGACTCTGTGCTACCCCATAGATGGCAGCCCACAAGGCTCCCCTGTTCCTGGGATTCTCAAGGCAAGAGTACTGGAGTGGGTTGCCATTACCTTCTTTGATAGCCCTATAAGAGTCTTTTTTAAAGCCTCTGGTAGCTGGTGATCAGAAGGCCTCTTTGGTCAGTATTTCTCTGTAGCTCTGCCCATTCAGGCACTTAGAAGACTCCCTTGCCTGGGTCCTTCTCTGTTGTTCAGCCTGTCAGGCACTTAAAGTGGGGTCCTACTCTTGTAGTTCAGTGCCTCAGGGGTTTGATGAGCCAGTCTGTCTGTTTTTCAGCTGAAGATGCTGGCCTGTGGGGATAGAGAGGCTATGGTGATGGTTTTACCTCCTACGCATAACTCAGCAGTATCACCTTGCTTCCAAGGCTGCTTGGCTTTCCTCCACAGGCATTTCCCAGCACAATATTCTCCATCACATCCCCTTGATCCATTTCTCCACATTCAACAGCAGCCCTTGCTCTGGGATTGCTCAGTTCAGTTCAGTCGCTCAGTCGTGTCCAACTCTCCGCGACCCCATGAATCACGCTCCCAGTCCCTAAAACCCAGCTCCCAGCTTCTTCACCTTCTAGGCTGTATCCCCATCTGGGGTTTGTATGGCTGCAGCAAGGACTGTCTGATTCTCATCCCATTTAGGCTCCCACAGATAAGCTGTTTCACTCTCAGCCTTAAATGTTTTTCCTCTGACTCAGACAGTTGCCCCAGTGTGGGGATCAGATCCCTGCTTCAGTTCCCCCACCTGCAGAGGGCAGGTCCAGTCTTACTAACACTCCTGTTTTTCTTCCTAGTTTCTTCATCCTTCTGAGTTTTGCATGATTCTACGTATTATTTACCACTGGTCAGGTACTCCCATCTTCTCTCAGCTGGTGTTCTGCATGCACTTTGTCTGAAGTCATATTCCTGATGTATCCGTGGAGAGAGATGTACTCCACATCCACCTACTCCTGTGCCATCTTGTTTTCCTATTACCAAGAGCCAGGAACTGTGCTAAGAAACAAGTTCCGTTCAGTTCAGTCGCTCAGTCGTGTCCGACTCTCCGCCACCCCATGAATCACAGCACGCCAGGCCTCCCTGTCCATCACCAACTCCCGGAGTTCACTCAAACTCATGTCCACAGAGTCGGTGATGCCATCCAGCCATCTCATGCTCGGTCGTCCCCTTCTCCTCCCGCTCCCAACCTTTCCCAGCATCAGAGTCTTTTCCAGTGAGTCAGCTCATCGCATGAGGTGGCCAAAGTAGACGGCATTTAATTTAGTTTTCAAACAAAGCAGATATTTAAGTTTTGTTTTTCAGAGAGCTGGAGAGTAGAAGGGATTTTCCCCAGGTCACACAGCAAGTAAGAAAGTGAAGGTGAAGTTGCTCAGTCGTGTCGACTCTTTGCGACCCCATGAGCTGGGGTCTACCAGGCTCCTTCATCCATGGGATTCTCCAGGCAAGAATACTGGAATGGGTTGCCATTTCCTTCTCCAGGGGATCTTCCAGACCCAGGGATCGAACCCAGGTCTCCCGCATTGGAAGCAGAAGCTTTTAACCTCTGAGCCACCAGGGAAGCCCAGCAAGTAAGAGGTTGAATTAAAATTTCAATTCTCTACTGTCTAACTTAGTATCATAATCATTAAGAATTATGAAATCATGAAATTTGGAAACTGGAATAAATGTTAAAGGCAATTTAATCCAACCAGGTGATTGCATCTTTAAGCAATATTTGCTAAGCAATTGACCATTCAAGCCCACCGCAACATTTTGACTATAAGATCACAGTATGTCTGGTTATTGGAATAATAAACCTTTGTTGTGAAACCGAATATTTCTCCTTACTGTTTAAAGCAGTTTGTTTTACTTTAATCTCTTAAGACATACAAAGATATACCTCTAAAATAAGTCCATATGTTTAACAGTGCAATGACTGTCATGTGCCACGTGCAGTTTTACTCTGCTAAAAAATATCTTCAGTTATTTCAGCCATTCTAAAATGACCATATTTCTAGAACATTTTTCTGAAGTTGTCCAGTATTTCCCTATCACATAAAGTATTGTACCTCAAATTGAGCACACTTGTCCAAATATTGATTGAGCATCAAGTAGGAACATGAGTTTCCACTTTCTGCGATCTACTAATCTTCATAAATTTAAACTTAAAAACACACTGGTCTTTAAAAAAAAATACACTAGTTAATGTAATTGCTGACTAATAATAATTAAAATCTCTACTTATATTTTGTATGTACTCTACTAATTCATATCCCCACCATCTTTGAATTCTATGGAGAAAATATGCAAAATGCATGACTATTTTAAAAAGCACATCATAAATTGCCCTTCAGTTCAGTTCAGTTCAGTTCAGTCGCTCAGTCGTGTCCGACTCTTTGCGAACCCATGAATCACAGCACGCCAGGCCTCCCTGTCCATCACCAACTCCCGGAGTAAACTCAAACTCATGTCCATCGAGTCGGTGATGCCATCCAGTCATCTCATTCTCTGTCGTCCCTGTCTCCTCCCACCCCCAATCCCTCCCAGCATTAGAGTCTTTTCCAGTGAGTCAATTCATCGCATGAGGTGGCCAAAGTATTGCAGTTTCAGCTTTAGCATCAGTCCTTCCAATGAACACCCAGGATTGATCTCCTTTAGAATGGACTGATTGGATCTCCTTGCAGTCCAAGGGACTCTCAAGAGTCTTCTCCAGCACCACACTTCAAAAACATCAATTCTTCGGCAATCAGCTTTCTTCACAGTCCAACTCTCACATCCATACATGTCCACGGGAAAAACCATAGCCTTGACTAGAAAGACCTTGGTTGGCAAAGTAATGCCTCTACTTTTTAATATGCTGTCTAGGTTGGTCATAACTTTCCTTCCAAGGAGCGAGTGTCTTTTAATTTCCTGGCTGCAATCAGCATCTGCAGTGATTTTGGAGCCCAAAAAATTAAAGTCTGACACGGTTTCCACTGTTTCCCCATCTATTTCCCATGAAGTGATGGGACCAGATGCTATGATCTTTGTTTTCTGAATGTTGAGCTTCAAGCCAACATTTTCACTCTCCTCTTTCATTTTCATCAAGAGGCCTTTGAGTTCCTCTTCACTTTCTGCCATAAGGGTGGTGTCATCTGCATATCTGAGGTTATTGATATTTCTCCCAGTAATCTTGATTCCAGCTTGTGCTTCTTCCAGCCCAGCGTTCCTCATGATGTCCTCTGCATATAAGTTAAATAAACAGGGTGACAATATACAACCTTGATGTACTCCTTTTCCTATTTGGAACCAGTCTGTTGTTCCATGTCCAGTTCTAACTGTTGCTTCCTGACATGCATACAGGTGGTCTTCAAAAACCATTATTATATTTTGGAAATATGAATAATTATTTGACTTCCAGTACTTCAACCATGAAGCTCAAATTGCCTAAACCATTCTTAGTGCACTGCTCCTGGGGTCAGAGAGTTGGAATATATGACTTAAATATATGATATTCCATTATATTCCCTTGCTGTTAAGTCACTTCAGTCATGTCCGACTCTGTGCGACCCCATAGATAGCAGCCCACCAGGCTCCCCAGTCCCTGGGATTCTCCAGGCAAGAACACTGGAGTGGGTTGCCATTTCCTTCTCCAATATTATATTCTCTTAGAGTATTCAAATTAGAAATAAGAGCAGGGTTTTCCTGGGACTTGGCAAAACTGTTGAGATATAAATATGATGCCTGCTAAGCAGTTGTGTTTCTAAACTCCTGGGTCATGGTCTGGGCTGGAAGAAGGTGAGCACTAAAGCAGCAGACCTCAGGTGGAATAAAGCAGATAGTGGCCAAGTGCTACTGAAATTCTAGGGCTTCCCTGATAGCGCAGCTGGTAAAGAATCTGCCCACGATGCAGGAGACCTGGGCTCAATCCCTGGATTGGGAAGATCTCCTGGAGAAGGGACAGGCCACCCCCTCCAGTACTCTGGCCTGAAGAGCTCCATGGACTGTATTGTCCATGAGGTCACAATGAGTTGGACGTGACTTTCACTTTCAATTTTTTAAAATTCTGAGTGGATTTTCTGAAAGAAATATCTCAGACTAATACAACTACTTTTCACAGCCTTATGTAACTTTTGTTTACAAGTTACAGAAAGCATACCGTACTATCATTTATTCTGAGTGAAATGAAAATAGTGGTCATTTGACATGCATTATATTAATATAGGCACAGAGGGTATGAAAGGAAAAGAAAAAGTCCTCAGAAATAAGAGTAGTAATATTTGCTATGAATGACTTTAAAAATCCAGAATTGGTATCTTCTTTTAAAATGTTATTTGATATCTTAACTATAATTTTCTTGAAGTCTGTAATTTCTATTCTGGTACAACCAGAATCAATGTTTTTCAAGAGATTCCCACATTATGAACTTCTTCTGATGAGAGACAAATTAATGATCTCCCGAGAATTACGCTTCCTCATAAACATGTACATACACACACAGAGGAACACAAATGTACACTCATCTACTCTATATACTTAGAACCTCGGACAGGACAATGGACCCTGGAAGTCACTCTGCAGTGACTGAGTTTATCCTCTCTGAGGTCACAGAAAAGCCACAACTCCAGCTTTCACTTTTCCTCCTCTTCTTAGGAATCTATGTGGTCATGGTGGTGGTAAACCTGGACATGATTACATTGATAGGGCTCAGTTCTCACCTGCACACCGCCATGTACTATTTCCTCAGCAATTTGTCCTTAATTGACTTCTGTCAGTCCACTGTCATTACCTTCAAAATCCTGGTGAACTTATGACAAAACAGAACATCATTTCTTACTCTGAATGCATGATTCAACTCTACTTCTTCAGCACTTTTGTTATTGCAGAGTGTCACATGCTGGCTGCAATGGCATATGACCGCTATGTTGCCATCTGCAACCCCTTGCTTTACAACGTTATCATGTCTTACCACATCTGCCTCTGCCTCACAGTGGGAGTTTATATTTTGGCCATCATTGGCCAAAATACATCATTGGCCATAAATCCCATATAGGATTTATGTTGAGACTCTTTTTCTGCAAGAACAAGGTGATTAACCATTATTTCTGTGATCTCTTTCCACTCTTGGAGCTATCCTGTTCCAGCATCTTCATCAATGAATTATTGGTTCTATTCTTGAGTGCATTTAACATCCTGACTCCTGCCTCAACCATCCTTACATCCTACATTTTCATCCTCTCCAGAATCCTCCAAGTCAATTCCACTGAGGGCAGGTCCAAAGCCTTCAGCACCTGCAGCTCTCACATCTCAGCTGTTGCTGTTTTCTTTGGATCTGCAGCATTCATGTACCTGCAGCCATCATCTGTGAGCTCCGTGGATCAAGGAAAAGTGTCCTCTGTGTTTTATACCTGCATTGTTCACATGCTAAATCCTCTGATTTACAGTCTGTGAAATGAGGATGTCAAATTTGTCCTGAAGAAAATTCTGGAAAGAGGAAAATGTATATGAATAGAATCAGTAGCATGATGTCATAGAAGTCATTTGGTTTGCTGAGATATGCAGTGTGTTAGATTTATTGTTCAAATTTTTGGAAATTTATTGATACTTCTCTATGTAACTCACCTCCAAAATTCCCCTCCTGACTACTTCTTTGAACATACATTAAAATGATTATATAAGGAAAAATGCAATAGAATTTTAAAAAAATCTTGAATATTAAAGGAGCTTACTTTTTTAAAAATAGTTTTAAAAAAGGAGCTTACTTTTATTTTTAATAATAGTATATCTAGGAAGAACAACAATGCTTATGATGATTATGGTGAAAATCACAGTAATGTATATTATCAAGATTTATGAAATATAAAGCAGTATGCCAAATACTTTAAATGGATAGCTTTGTTTACTATATTCCTTCAGGACAAATATTAGTATTATTTTCCTTTGAAAAGAAGAAATGAAAGGTTATTTCATTTGTGTAATTGCCATGATCCCAGACATAATAAATGATAGAGAAAACATAAGTGATACTTTTGCACAAGAAGATTGTGAGTAGGTCCAATGCCTCCCTGAGAATTCCCTTCTATATGTCAAGCATCATCACTTTCCTATAAGACTGTGTTTCTTTTCTCTAGATGTATTCTATGTTATTTTCACTTTTATTTCCTTTGAGATAATGAAAATAATCAAAATCTTTCAAACTGTGTTGGTCAAAGCAAAAATTGCAAAGATGGAGATTTATTGCGGAGTTTCACAGTAGACAGTAATTAAAGAGATTCAAATCATAAATGAAATGTAAATATGCATAAAGCAGCCCAAACAACATTGTCTTATCTTTATACCAATAACGCTATAACTATTTATCAAGCAGCTGTTCATAAAAGATAGAAATCCTGCTGAGCTATGTCACTTTCATGTTGTTAAAGCTCTTCTGTTCCATACTTTATTGAGTTTATTCATGTTCAGTTCAGTTCCTCGGTGTGTCTGACTCTTTGCATCCCTATGGACTGCAGCACACCAGGCTTCACTGTCCATCACCAACTCCTGGAGCTTCCTCAAACTCATGTCCATTGAGCCGGTGATGACATCCAACCATCTCATCCTCTGTTGTCTCCTTCTCCTCCTGCCTTCAATCTTACCCAGCATCAGGTGTCCAAAGCATTGGTGCTTCAGCTTCAGCATCATTCCTTCCAATGAATATCCACATTGATTTCCTTTAGGGTTGACTGATTTTATCCCTTGCAGGCCAAGGGACTCTCAAGATTTTCTCCAACATCACATTTCAAAAGCATAAATTCTTCAGCGCTCAGCTTCCTTTATACTCCAACTCTCACATCCACACATGACTAATGGAAAAAACATAGCTTTGACAATGTTGGAAAAGTAATATCTCTACTTTTTAATATGCTTTCTAGGTTGGTCATAGCTTTTGTTCCAAGGAGCAAGTATCTTTTAATTTCGTGGTGGCAGTCACCATCTGCAGTGATTTCTGAGCCCAGGAAAATAAAATCAGTCTGTTTCCATTATTTCCCTATCTATTTGCCATGAAGTGATGGGACCAGATGCCATGGTCTTAGTGTTTTGAACGTTGAGTTTTAAGCCAGCTTTACTTTCATCAAGAGGCTCTTTAGTTCCTCTTCACTTTCTGCCATAAAGTTGGTGTCATCTGCGTTTCTTAGATTATTGATATTTCTTCTGGCAATCTTGATTCCAGCTTGTGATTCATCCAGCCTAGCATTTTGCATTATGTACTCTGCACATAAGTTAAATAAGCAGGGTGATGATATACAGCCTTGACATATGTTAATGCCTTTTTGTGCCGTAATTTATAGAGTTGCCATTTCATGTTATGTTCTCTTTAAAACATATCTTCTTTTCCCTCATACTATTGCTTTTTTGATTGTGGGTCTTAAACATCTTACAATTACAAATACTCATATTATTCTAAATGCTAAGTTGTCTTCTGTCTTTTCCTAATTCAAACCATCCTATTCATTATTGCCATATCAATGTCGTTTAAATAGTGTGCTATCTATTCACCTGACATAACAAGTTGCAGTGTTTACTTATAGTATCCAAATATTGGACAAATATATAATATAACTTTGTTGCTTTTTACTCACTAAATTCTATCCAACTCTTTGCAACCCCATGGATTGTAGCCTGCCAGGCTTTTCTGTCTATGGGATTTCCCAGGTAGGAATACTGGAGTGGGTTTCTATTTCCTTCTCCAAGGATCTTCCCAAAGGATCATCCCGATGCAGTGGAAGATGCATGACTCCTGCATTTGCAAGTGGATTCTTTACTGCTGAGCCACCAGGGAACCCCATAATATAACTTTACCTCCTTGTATTTCATTAAACATTAATTCAATATCAGATAATCATTTTCAAAGAGCACTCATTTTTTTTCCTCATGCACACTCACACTCTTTCAAGCCATTTCACTCATACACCCTTGCACACCCTTGCGCACGCCCTCCCACATCCTTGCACGTCCTCACAAGTCCTCAAGCATCCTCCCACACCCGTGTAGACATCTGCATGACCTTGCACACCCCAAAGAGCACTCATGTTTATCATTTGACTTAATTTTCATCAGTTCTATTTGCTCAGTTGTGTCCAACTCTTTGCAGCCCCATGGACTGTAGCCCACCAGGCTCCTCTGCTGATGGAATTTTCCAGGCGAGAATAGTGTAGTGGAATGCCATTTCCTACTTCAGAGGATCTTCCTAAACCCATATCTCCATCTCCTGCATTGGCAGGGGGATGCATTATCCCTAGAGCCACCTGGGAAGCCAGTGGTATAAAGGAGGGGAGATGGTTACAATCACAACTCCTGTCATAGGTAAGATTCCTAGTCCCATGCTTTTCCCAACAAGCACAAATGCATTAACAGAGGACAAATACTAAAACTTCTGGTGGAAAATTCTTGAACTACTAGGGCTTAGGCTCCTAAATAAAACATGGGTGAAACGCCAATACTTTGGCCAGCTCATGAGATGAGTTGACTCACTGGAAAATCTCTGATGCTGGGAGGGATTGGGGGCAGGAGGAGAAGGGGATGACAGAGAATGAGATGGCTGGATGGCATCATCGACTCGATGGCCATGAGTTTGAGTGAACTCCAGGAGTTGGTGATGGACAGGGAGGCCTGGCATGCTGCAGTTCATGGGGTCACAAAGAGTCAGACACAACTGAGCGACTGAACTGAACTGAACTGAACTGAACACGCTAGTAAAGTAATGCTCAAAATTCTCCAAGCCAGGCTTCAACAGTATGTGAACTGTGAACTTCCGATGTTCAATTTGGATTTAGAAAAGCCAGAGGAACCAAAGATCAAATTGATAAACATCTGTTGGATTTTTGATAAAGCAAGGGAGTTCCAGGAAAACATCTATTTCTGCTTTATTGACTATGCCAAAGGCTTTGAATGTGTGGATCACAACAAACTGGAAAATTCTTAAAGATATGGGAATACCAGACCACCTGGCCTGCCTCTTGAGACACCTGTATGCAGGTCAGGAAGCAACAGTTAGAACTGGACATGGAACAACAGACTGGTTCCAAATAGGAAAAGGAGTACATCAAGGCTGTATATTGTCAGACTGCTTATTTAACTTATATGCAGAGTACATCATGAGAAACGCTGGGCTTGATGAAGCACAAGTTGGAATCAAGTTTGCTGGGGGAAATATCAATAACCTCAGATATTCAGAAGACATCATCCTTTTTGATTATTTTTTTTTATTGGAGGCTAATTACTTTACAATATTATATTGGTTGATTTTGCCATACATTGACATGAATCTGCCCCGGGTGTACATGTGTTCCCCATCTTGAACCCCCCTCCCAACTCCCTCCCCATCCCATCCCTCTGGTTCATCCCAGTGCACCAGCTCTGAGCATCCTGTATCATGCGTCGAGCCTGGACTGGTGATTTGTTTCACATATGATAATATACATGTTTCAATGCCATTCTCCCAAATCATCCCACCCTCATGTTCCCCCACAGAGTCCCAAAGACTGTTCTATATACCTGTGTCTCTTTTGCTGCAGAAGACAGCATCCTTATGGCAGAAAGTGAAGAAGAAATAAAGAGCCTTTTGATAAAAGTGAAAGAGGAGAGTGAAAAGGTTGACTTAAAGTTCAATATTCAGAAAACTAAGATCATGGCCTCTGGTCCTATCACTTCATGGGAAATAGACGGGGAAACAGTGGAAGCAGTGACAGACTTTACTTTTGGGGGCTCAACCATGAAATTTAATGTCTGTTTCTCTATGGAAGAAAAGCTGTGACCAACCTAGACAGCATATTAAAAAGCAGAGACATTACTTTGCCAACAAATGTCTGTCTAGTCAAAGCTATGGTTTTGCCATAGTCATGTATGGATGTGAGTGTTGGACTATAAAGAAAGCTGAGGGCCAAAGAATTGATGCTTTTGAATTGTGGTGTTGGAGAAGACTCTTGAGAGTCCCTTGGACTGCAAGGAGATCCAACCAGTCCATTCTAAAGGAGATCAGTCCTGCGTATTCATTGGAATGACTGATGCTGAAGGTGAAACTCCAATACTTTGGCCACCTGATGCGAGAGGTCACTCATTGGAAAAGACCCTGATCCTGGGAAAGTTTGAGGTCAGGAAGAGAAGGGGAAGCCTGGGTATGAGATTTTTAAATGACATCACCGAGTCGATGGACATGAGTTTGAGTAAGCTGCTGGAGTTGGTGATGGACAGGGAAAACAGGCATGCTGCCATCCATGGGGTCACAAAGAGTTGGACATGACTGAGCAACTGAACAGAATTGAACTGCACGGAACCATTGTTGCTATGATCTTCTGCTCCTCCTCAAGCTCTCCTACGCTAGCACCTATCTCAGTGAATTACTGATTCTATGTTTTAGTGCACTTAACATCTTTGTCTCCATCCTGATCATCTTCAGCTCCTATATCTACATCATTTCCAGTAGCATCCACATTCATCCCATGGAGGGCAAATCCAAAGACTTGAGTACATGCCACTCCCACATCTCAGATGTTACTGTTTTCTATGGATATGCAGCATTCATGTGCCTTAAGCCATCACCTGTGAGATTCATGGACCAAGGGAAAATGTCCTCTGTGTTTTATACTATTGTTTTGCCCATGCTGAATCCCCTATCAACAGCCTCAGGAATAAAGATGCCAATGTTTTCCTGATGAAAATACTTGACAGAAGAATATTTTTGTGATCAGACACATAACATGAACATGATATTTTAGATCTGCTGCTGCTGCTAAGTCACTTCAGTCGTGTCCGACTCTGTGTGACCCCATAGACGGCAGCCCACCAGGCTCCCCCATCTAGTCTTTGCTTATATTGTATGGCTATATGCTTCTCTTACTTCAAAATCCTTACCAGAGCTTACAATCTGAGTTAAGATCTCCTTCATGCTTTGTAATATTGCTCAAACCAGTATGCCTCCTACTATGCCATTTATTGTTTTGGGTGTGTACTTGCCTGCTTATTGTCCAAAATGTACTGCGCTGCAGTGCTCATGAAGATTATCCTCATGCATGTATTTCATTGCCATATATGCAGGACGTAAGATAGTTCCTGTCACTGGAAACACCTTGATAATTTTCTTATTTTCTTTAAAAAAATTTTTATGGGAAGCCATATTTATTTCACACTGTGTTTTTTCATTACTTTCTCTAATTAGCTACATATGACTTTTAAAAGTTAAAATCAATTAAATTTATGTTTGAAGAGTTCTTTAAAAATCTGCAATAAAATTGATGACATCCTAAATTATTTCTATACAAAAATTTAGAAGCATGAACTTGAGTAACTTCAAACTCGAGTGCAAGTAAGATAACTTGTAAACATCTGATTTCTTAAGTCATTAAATACAGTCAAAACCCCAAAATCCTTGAAGCAAAACTCTTGGTTATCAAGAATACAACATACATGAATTTAAAAATAATATGTATATTTGTTATCTGATGGGGCAACACAGCAAATCTGGAGATACAGTGGTACCTGGATCTTGAACACTCCAGTCTAAAATACCGTGGTTTCCCATACCTAGACCTGAAAAAATCTTCACCTATATTGACAATGAGCAAATTCTAAGTATGTAGAATTTTATTTATGTAAATTATAGGTCAATAAATTTAGTTTAAAGATAAAAAAATATGAGTTATACTGTTGCAGTGAGAGTTGTGGATTTTCCTAGATTGCCACCTTGAACCAGAACATGATTTTTTAAAATTATTCTATATTTTAAGCAAATTTTTTTCACATTAAGTGACAGATCTCTATATTATTCCTCAATATTTCTTTTATTTATAGAGTTAGATAAAGTCATTAACTTATTCTACTTGTTAGGAACTTTTCATGGGGTAATGACAGTAACCAGTTGAAACCTTCCTGCAGCCTGCATGTTAAAATATTTCAAGTACTACTGTTTTATAAATACATTATGGTATCTAAATATAGTTAAATACAGGTCAATGAGAAAAAAATCATTCAACTATTGCTCACAAAGATTTTTTTCAATTTTTTGTTTATCTCTTATGTGAAATCACTTTAGAATGTTCCTTTAATGCAGGTCTTAAATATTTCCTAAAATTTTGAATTTTTATATAGCTTGACATGAAATTCACCAGAGTTCTAATAAGATCTATTACAACCTTGCTTCCAACCTATAATCTAACAAAAAATGATAAATTACAATGATATGACACTATTAAACACTTGAGAGTCAATGGGAGAAAAGGGAATTGCTAATTGTAACTTATCCCAGGAGTTGATACTTGTAGGGTATGATCCTACTGGGAGATCATTACCATTATCTGTTCCTCATCTGACTCTTAGCATCAACATTCACAGTATAAATCACCATTCATATCAACCAGCCTTTGCAGAGGGCCATTGACTTCAACAGAAGTCAGGACCAGTGACTCAAAATTATTATGACAGTATCTTCTAGGTTATGACGCTACACCAAGAAGTCCTGCAAGGTTAGTACTCAGAACTATCCACCTGCATCACCAGAACCATTTTTCCCTTCAGAGAAATAAAGGAGAAGACACAGCACTGGTGTGCTGGGAAGCAAGAGGGATGTACTTGAATCCCAGTCCTGGACTTTAAAAAGTTAGATCTTCTGTTCTCGCTCCCTCACAGTGCACTAATAGATGCAAGCAGCTATTTTTCTGTTTTTATCTGTCCTCACTCTAATATTCACACTCCCTGAGGAGGAAAGGTTACCTTATCATCTCTCTGTCCCTGCTGGAGAAAGTTATGGCCAGTATTTCTTTGTTTACTCACCTCCACTCAGGCAGTGTGAGAGTTTCGTTCACTTGTGTTGGAGTCTATGCTAACTTATTACTACAATCCTTTCAATAATTTTATTTAAAAATCATATTTATTGATTCTTTTATATAAGGCATTGTGCTAAACACTGTATTGAGTTTAGTCTAGTACAGAAGAAAAGCCGATGAGTACCTCATAATAATTGATGCAGAATTAAGCACGTACTAAATGTAAACATGAGAAAGGTAGCCTCAGCACACACAATGGTCTTATTAACTGAGGTTTTCATTATTGAAGGCTTTAACTTAAGGACCCTAACTATTGAATAGATTTCATCAGATACACTGGGAATGTGTGAGAGAAGATAAAGAGATATAATGAGTCATAAAAGAGATTCTATCAAACGCTGTTTTGTGTAACAGTTAAATCATGTAATACCTGGTGGGACATAAAAATAAAAGATTTTGTTGTTAGGTGATACAAATCATTGAATGACAGAAATTTATTCAAACTTTATTTGGAGAACTTGGAAAATTTTGATATTTAGGAGTTAATATTGAATAAAAATTTCAAATTTCAGTATCATTTAATATATTTAGGTAGAAAGGAGGAACAAGAAAATGTCTTAAGGAAAACAAAGCCATCATCTAAGGAATGAAAATGACACTAAAACAAAAGCAACTCAATAGAATAAAATTAAAATAACAATGACTGTATTAGGGTCTTTCCAAGGGTATGAGACTGTGCTAAACATCTCATCCGTTCCGTCGCTCAGTCGTGTCCGACTCTTTGCGACCCCATGGACTGTAGCCTACCAGGCATCTCCGTCCATGGAATTCTCCAGGCAAGAATACTGGAGTGGGTTACCATTTCCTTCTCCAGGGGATCTTCCCAACCCAGGGATCAAACCCGGGTCTCCCGCATTGGAGGCAGACGCTTTAACCTCTGAGCCACCAGGGAAGCCCAAACATCTCATAGGAATCAGTATTGTGAATTTACACAGAAGGTAGATTTTAGTGTTTCTGTTTTTCAGAGAGTTGGAAGGTAGACATATTATCACAAGATCACACAGGAAGAGTGGGTCGAGCTGAGGCCTCAATCCTCTACTGTCTACCATAATCAGGATTCTTTAGAATGAAGATAATAGAAATACATCTAATCCAACTACCATTACATATGTCCTTAAAGAATATGTGCTATGTACATGATTATTCAGTCTGTGCTCCAAATTTTATGACTGTCCGCTCAGGTGTGTCTGGTGATAGGGATGTTTGTCTTTGCTGTGAAACCAAATATTTCTTCCCATGGTTTGAAGCAGTTAATTTTACCCAATCTTTTGAATGTATACAATAAGTTCAGTACCTCCCACTGACACGTGATCAACATTGAGAAAAATTTCCTGTGCTACATGAATTTTTGCCTTGCTAGAAAAAAATATCCTTGGTTGTTTTAGCCATCTTAAAATAACTGATTTCTAGATGACATTTATGAAACTGTGCAGCTTTACTTACATCACACACAGTATTTTACTTCAAACTGAACACAATAGCCAAATATTACTTGAGTGTTAAGAATATGAATTTCTATTTTCTAGAACCTACTCATTTCCTTTGCAAATCTTGACTAAAGATACATTGGTCTTTAAAAGAGACATCACACTGTTGACTAGTATTTAACTGACATTCAGTTCAGTTCAGTTCAGTTCAGTCGCTCAGTCCTGTCCAACTCTTTGCGACCCCATGAATCACAGCACGCCAGGCCTCCCTGTCCATCACCAACTCCCGGAGTTCACTCAAACTCATGTACACAGAGTCGGTGATGCCATCCAGCCATCTAAATCACCTATTTTATTTTGCATGTACTTTACTAATCCGCATCTCTCCCATCTTTGAATTCTATTGCTAGCACATGCAAAATGTATGACTATATTTTAAAAAGCTTGGCATACCAAACACCTAGTGTTTGTGTTCAAAGGCATTTTATGATTTAGAGAATAGAATCATTTTCTCACCTCCACCATTTAAATCATGAAATCCAAATGTCACTGATCAATCTTGGTACACTGATGCCCTAGTCACAGTGGTGAAGTATGTGACTTGTATTTAGGCCATTATACTCTCACCCCTAAAATTATCCAAATTAGAATAAGAAGAATGGTTCCTGGGGTGGAAAAACCTTTCGAGGTATAAGCATGATGTCTGTCAAGCAGTTGCATTTCTGCTCTCTGGAATCAAAAGTCCAGGGAGAAGGAAGCTGGGACATTAAAGCATCAGATCTCAAGTGAAATGATACTGGTCATCACATTTCAGATATTTTCAGTTGAGATGTTACTAAAGAAGACAGCCCCAACTAATATAACTACTTTCCACAGACTTGTGAATCCTCTCTGTATTAATTATATATAGCATATACAACTATTACCAATTATAAATGAGATAAAAATACTATGCCATTCAACAAGAATGAAATTAATATATAAACATAGAAACTTGGAGAAAGGAAGAATACTCAGAAATAATACTAGAAATGTTTCTGTTGACTGACTTTAAAAATCCATAAATTGTTGTTTCTCTTAAACTTTATGAAATTTCTTAATTGTAAAGTTCTTGATGTTTATAACTTCTATTCTAATTCAATGAGATTCACTGCTTGTCCTAGAGTAGCAGGAGATACTGGAGAATTCCCTGCATTATGTATGTCCTCTGCTGAAAGATAAAGAATGATCTCTAGAATTACTCTCTGCCTCTCTCTCTCTCACACACACAAACATACACACATGCATAAACCTCTCTCTCTTCCTCTCTCTCTCTCTCTCACACACAGATATATACTCATTTTCTCTGTTGTTTTTTTTTTAAACTTAGATCCTGCTGAGAAGAAAATGAACCCAGGAAATCACTCCTCAGTGACTGAGTTCATCCTTGCTGGGCTCACAGAACAGCCACAACTCCAGTTGCCCCTTTTCCTCTTCTTCCTAGGAATCTACGTGGTCACAGTGGTGGGGAACCTGGGCATGATCATATTGATTGGGCTCAGTTCTCACCTGCATACACCTATGTACTATTTCCTTAGCAACTTGTCCCTTATTGATCTCTGTCAGTCCACTGTCATTACTCCCAAAATGCTGACGAACTTTGTGACAGAGAAAAATATCATCTCCTATCATGAATGCATGACTCAGCTCTATTTCTTTCTTCTTTTTATTATTTCAGAATGTTACATGTTGGCTGAAATGGCATATGACCGCTATGTTGCCATCTGTAACCCCTTGCTTTATAATGCCATCATGTCTTATTATAGGTGCTTCCAGCTCACAGCAGCAGGTTATATCTTGTGCATCATTCAGTCAACATTCCATACTTGCCTTATGTTGAGACTCTATTTCTGCAAAGCCAACGTGATTAACCATTATTTCTGCGATGTTTTTCCACTCATGGAGCTATCCTGTTCTAGCATCTATTTCAACGAGTTATTGGCTCTAGTCTGCAGTTCTTTCAATGTCCTGATTCCTGCTTTAACTATTCTTACCTCCTACACCTTCATCCTCTACAAAATCTTCCACATCCACTCCACGGAGGGCAGATCCAAAGCCTTCAGCACTTGCAGTTCCCACATCTTGGCTGTTGCTGTTTTCTACGGATCTGCAGCATTCATGTACCTGCAGCCATCATCTGTGAGCCCCATGGACCAAGGGAAAGTGTCCTCTGTGTTTTATACCTGCATCGTGCCCATGCTGAATCCTTTGATCTACAGTTTGCGGAATAAGGATGTCAAATTGGCCCTGAGGAAAATTCTGGACCTTGAAAAATATAGATGAATAGACTCACTGTTGGTGTCATATCAGAAATAAATGTTTTCTTTCCTGAGATATGCAATGTTTTAGTTTTATTGTTCAAATTTTTGGAAATTCAGGATCATTTCCCCATACAATACATTTCCCAAATTCTCTCCAGGCTAATACTTTGTTATACTGATTTTGTATGGAGAAATATCAAGAATACTGTCAGAGACTCTTGAGAATTAAAGAAGCTCCAGTGTAATATAAAAATACAAATAACAAGAATAACTATGATGATCATCATAATGTAATAACATTATCATTGAGATAGTATAAAATATCAAACACTGTACCCAGCACGTTATATTAGACAACTTTCTTTAATATTTATGTTATCTCTCAAGGCAAGTCCTAGTATTCTTTCCATTTGAAAGATGAATAAATTGAAGCTTGTTTACTTTGAGTGAGTGCCCATAGTCCCAAACTTAATAAAGACAGAGGCTAGAATGTCTGGCTCCAGGAACTGTGATTTTACTCAAAGTAATCTATTACCCCCAGGTAATTGTGGGTAAGTGTAAGACCTTCCCAATAATTTCCTTCTATACATTAAGCTTCTACTTTTCCTGTGAGACTGTATTGCTTTCCCCTAGACCTCTTCAATGCTATTTTCACTTTTATTTCATCTGATTTAATGAAAATAATCAAAATATTTCAAACTTGTATCGATCAAGCAAAAAGACCAAACACAGAGTTAATACAGAATCTTAAGATAAGACTCATCAATGAGATTCAAATATCATGTTCAATACCAACAATTTTCATAAAAATAGTCCAATACATTTTTATCTTTAAACCATTAGTGCTATACTGTTTATGTAACAGGGACTTCCCTGGCAGTTCAACGGTAAAGAATATAGCTGCCAATGCAGGGGACGTGGGTTCAGTCCTTGGGTGAGGAAGATATCCTGGAGAGGGAAGTGGCAACCCACTCCAGTATTCTTGCTTGGGAATTTCCATGGAGAGAGGAGCCTTGTGGGCTACAGTCCACAGGGTCACAGAGCATCCATCCAACACAACCTTGCCACTAAACTACAACAGTAAACTTATGTTAACAACTTCTCGTAATAAACTAAAATTATGTAGGTTGTATCACTTTCATGAGGTTCATGCACTTTTGCCATGGAAGTTATAAACAATTGCTATTTCTTGTCAGTTTTATCTTGGAAATATCTTTTCTCTCCCCTCATATTGGTCTTTTTTAGCTTCTGGGCATTAACATCTGGTAAGTATAAATTCACATGAAACTCTAAATATCTAGTTGTCTTCTGCCTCTTCTCAATTCAAATCGTCTTACTCATTACCAACAGATCAACGTTCTTTGGGTAGTGTGCTGCTTTATTCACCTGTAGTGTCCAAATATACCACAAATATATAAAGCGTAATTTTATTTACCACCCATGTATATTATGATCCATTCTTTCATCAATGTCAAGCATTCATTTTCAATTATTTCATATTATTTGACTTAATTTTCATATTATTTATATTATATTTTCATATTATTTGACTGAATTTTCATCAGTAATATAAAAAGAAGGTAAAATGGCTACAATTACAACTTCTATCTTAGGCATGGTTCCTAGTCTGCTATATATAGCCCAGAATATATATAAATATATATATATATAAATTAGCCAAATCAGCACATATACCCTGTCTGAACTGAAAGAATGGCTTCTATGGGTCCCTTCAAATTTTTAATTTCTGAATAATTATAGGAATGATCTGTTTACTTCTTGTTTACATTCTTTCTATATCCGACTGTTACTAAACTCCAACTCTCTTTCTCATTTCTTTTATTTGGCACACTAAAGCAACTTCAATCATAGTCTGTTTACTTATAAGGTGGCATTCCAGACACACAGTATTCTTCTCCAAACATATCAGAATCGTGCAGCCACAGCAAACCCTTAGCTAAAAGATTTTTGATGCATGGGTATGGTAGATTTTCCTTGAATCTGAAAGAACTCCAGTGGAAGGTATTCAAACAAGAGATCCTCTAGCACCTTGTTTCTCAGAGTGGTCTATAGATGAGAAATAGTGGAAAAATCTGAGAGATTTTATTTAAAATGTGTAATCTCAAACCATACATGAGACTTACTATTGGAATCTGCTTTTGATCAAGATCCTTAGGTTATTCCCATGCACATTAAAAGTTGAGAAGCTTTAGAAAAATATTGATATCTGACCTCACATGCTAAAATTTTGGCTTAATTGGTATAGTGTTCACCATCGGTATTGAAATTAAGGAAATTTTTTAAAAAACCTCCCCTGATAATTTTTTTAATGAGTTTAAATGAGTATCTAAATTTGAGAAGGACTATCTTCCCTTGTGGCTCAGCAGGTAAGGAATCACCTGCCATATGGGAGACCTCGGTTTGATGCAAGGGTTGGAAAGATCCCAGGGAGAAGGGAAAGGCTACCCACTCCAGTATTCTGGCCTGGAGAATTCCATGGACTCTATAGTCCATGGGGTCGCAAAGAGTCAGACACAACTGGGTGACTTTCACTTTCAATGTAACACAAGTGTAAACTTTAAAAATAACTGAATCTTCTTATATTTAACTATAAGATCTATCAACTTGAGTGTGCAATTTACCTTAAATCAATCATTTTATGTACACTTCCAAATTTCCTATTTTAGAATAAAAAATGAAAATCTAATATATAGGAATAGAAGAAGCATAAAACATAAGTGCCTATTAAAACAGTTTATATAAACAACTTAGAAACTAGAATCATTAATGATGAGCCCCTAAAATATAAAAAAATTAAGTCAATATTCTGAATTCCTACCCCATAACTTTAAATCCAATAACATATCGATTTGAATTTGAATTAATATGTATATTATGTATTTACACATAAAATGGATTAAATGCATTTTTGTACAAGGATAAATGATTTGTTCATCTTTTTAAAATTTGTTGCCACATTAACATTAAGATAATTTGTCAGAATGTTGTGTGATCCTCTAAAACCTTTTATTCACAGAGTGAACTGGGAACTGGTAACTCTGGCTAGAAGCCTATAAAGATGCAGAATTTCTAGGAGTTTTATAGTTTCTGGTCTTGCATTTAGCTCTTTAATCCATTTTGAGTTTATTTTTGTGTATGATGTTAGAAAGTATTTGAGTTTCATTATAAGTGGTTGACCAGTTTTCGCAGGACCACTTGTTAAAGAGATTGTCTTTTCTCCACTGTATATTCTTGCCTCCTTTGTCAAAGATAAGGTGTCCATAGGTGTGTGGATTTATTTCAGGGCTTTTTAATTTTTGATCCATTAATCTATATTTCTGTCTTTGTGCCAGTGCCATACTGTCTTGATGACTGTAGCTTTTTAGTATAGCCTGAAGACAGGTAGGTTGACTCCTCCAGTTCCATTCTTCTTTCTCAAGATTGCCTTGAATATTCGAGTTTTTTGTACTTCCATACAAATTGCGAAATTATTTGTTCTATTTCTCTGAAAAATATCATTGGTAGCTTGATGGGGCATGCATTGAATCTATAGATTGCTTTGGGTGGTATACTCATTTTCACTATATTGATTCTTCCTATCCATGAACATGGCATATTTCTCCATCTATTTGTGTCATCTTTGATTTCTTTCAGTGTTTTAGTTTTCTATATATAGGTCTTTTGTTTCTTTAGGTAGATTTACTCCTAAGTATTTTATTCTTGTCATTGCAATGGTGAATGGAATTGTTTCCTTAATTTCTCTGTTGTCTCATTGTTTGTGTATAGGTATGCAAGGGATTTCTCTGTGTCGATTATGTACCCTGAAACTTTACTATATTCATTGATTAGCTCTAGTCATTTTCTGGTGGTCTTTAGGGTTTTCTATGTAGAAGATCATGTCATCTGCAAACAGTGAGAGTTTTACCTCTTCTTTTCCAATCTGGATTCCTTTTATTTCTTTTTCTTCCCTGATGGCTGCAGCTAGAACTTCCAAAACTATGTTGAATAGTAGTGGTGAGAGTGAGCACCCTTGTCTTTAGGGGAAATACTTTCAATTTTTCACCATTGAGGATAATATTTGCTGGGGTTTATCATATATGGCTTTTATTAATTTGAGGTATGTTCCTTCTATGCCTACTTTCTGGAGAATTTTGATCATAAACGGATGTTGAATTTTGTCAAAGTCTTTCTCTGCATCTATTGAGATAATCATGCGGTTTTCATCCTTCAATTTGTTAATGTGGTCTATCACATTGATTGATTTTTGAATATTGAAGAATCCTTGCATCCCTGGGATAAAGCCCACTTGGTCATGGTGTACGATTTTTTTACTATGTTCTTGGATTCTGTTTGCTAGAATTTTGTTGAGGATTTTTGCACCTATGTTCATCCTTGATATTAGCCAGTAGTTTGTCTTTTTTTTGGTAGTATCTTTGTCCGGTATTGGTTTTAGGGTAATGGCAGCCTCATAGAAAGAGTTTGGCAGTTTACTTTCCTCTGCAATTTTCTGGAACAGTTTGAGTAGGATAGGTGTTAGCTCTTCTAGGCAAAACACTCTCTGACATAAATCACAGCAGGATCTTCTATGACTTACTTCACAGAGTAATGGAAATAAAAGCAAAAATAAACAAATGGGACCTAATTAAACTCAAAAGCTTTGCACAATGAAGGAAACTATAAGCAAGGTGAAAAGACAGCCTTCACAATGGGAGAAAATAATAGCAAATGAAGCAACTGACAAAGAATTCATCTCAAAAATATACAAGCTACTCATGCAGCTCAATTCCAGAAAAATAAATGACAAAATCAAAAAATGGGCCAAAGAACTAAACAGACATTTATCCAACAAAGATATACAGATGGTTAACAAACACATGAAAAGATGCTCAACATCACTCATTATCAGAGAAATGCAAATCAAAACCACAATGATGTACCATCTCAAACCAGTCAGAATGGCTGCTATCAAAAAATCTACAAACAATAAATGCTTGGAGAGGGTGCAGAGGGTGCAGAGAAAAGAGAACCCTCCTACATTGTTGGTGGGAATGCAAACTACAACAGTGTGGAGATTCCTTTAAAAAACTGGAAATAGAGCTACCATATGACCCAGCAATCCTACTGCTGGGCATACACACCAAGGAAAGCAGAATTGAAAGAGACACACATGAACCTCATTGTTCATCGCAGCAATGTTTACAATAAGGTAGGATATGGAAGCAACCTAGATGTCCATCAGCAAACAAATGGATAATAAAGCAGTTGTACATAAAAACAATGGAATATTCAGTTCAGTTCAGTTCAGTCACTCAGTCGTGTCCGACTCTCCGCGACCCCATGAATCACAGCACGCCAGGCCTCCCTGTCCATCACCAACTCCTGGAACTCAGCTATTAAAAAGAATGCATTGAATCAGTTCTAATGAGGTGGGTGAAACTGGAGCCTATTATACAAAGTGAAGTAAGTCAAAAAGAAAAATACAAATACAGTATAATAATGCATATATATGGAATTTAAAAAGATAGGAAAGATGACCCTATATGCAAGACAGAAAAAGAGACACAGATGTAAAGAACAGACTTTTGGACTCTGTGGGAGAAGGCAAGGTTGGGATGATTTGAGAGAATAGCATTGAAACATGTATATTACCGTATGTGAATTAGATCACTAGTCCAGGTTCGATGCATGAGACAGGGTGCTCAGGGCTGGTGTTACTGGGATGACAGTGAGGGATGAGATGGGGAGGTAGGTGGGAGGGTGGTTCAGGATGGGGGACACATGTACACCCATGGCTGATTCATCTGAATGTATGGCAAAAACCACTACAATATTTTAAAGTAATTAGCATTCAATTAAAATTAATTTACAAAAAAAAAATAGATTCAGAATCTCAAAATCTCAAATGCTCCTCAGAACTTCTGGTTGAGGATCTGATTTTGAAAAAATCTCCAGGAGATCCTGTGAAGAAATCTTGATCACTAATTGATGAGTTCAGGATTGACAGAGAATCCCTCTTGAAGGAAAAAAGTTAGACAACTGGGCACATGTCAACTGCAACTGCTTCTTTTCTCAAGAGCTTGTCTCCTGAGTAATGGAAATCCTTGCAGAGTATTTGACTCCATATTATTTATTGCCTGGCATATATGAAATCCAGGATACACCTTCATAGAACAGTGAACACAACCGCTCAGGGAAGAACTGAGAAAGGTGCAGATGTTTATATCCTCCTATGTCTTAAACACTATGCAATTTACTTGTCATACAGAGGAGAATGAGTCTGATTCAGTGCATCATCTGACTTATGGTTTATCTCAGGTCTAAACATGTGCTGTTTAGAAATGACAGTTTTCTGAGCTTGAAGTTGGAAGGTTAAATCAATTGCAAGGTGTTGGAGAATGTTTTCATGATGACTTCTAACTTAAAGAAGATTTGAAAAGAAAATAGAACATATTTACCACACAACAGAGACAGAGAGTTGGTAGGATTATTTCATGTGAGAAAAACAAACAAAAAGATAGACAACTGAGAAAACATGACATAGTCCCTGAACTGAAAGAAATTGAAAGTTTGGTACCAGAGGAATTTGATGACAAAAACTAAGGATGGAGAGGGGCAAAAGAGTGTGGAATTTTTTTTTTTTTTACTTTATTCTAAAATCATTAAAGGAAATCTTTTCTCCTGTGTCCCTGAATGTGGATCGTCATCTGGTTTAGGGTTGAGTGCATCTTGTGACAAGAATTAATAGTTCATTCCAGTTCTAGGCATTCAAAGGTTAAAATATTTTTCTTACTTTGATTAAAGAGAGTGTTTTAAATCCTTCAAACACTCTGCACAAAAGAAACTCTCTCCTATTTGCATTTCCTAGGATATATATTTATGCCTTCTTTCTTGTCTCTCCTTCATAAAAACATCCATAACTAAATACGGAACTCCAGGTATAAGTCTATTTCAGTGCTTCCAAACCTCATGGCTCACATGTTCTTATGTCCTTCAGTCAGTAAGTCATGTCCAATTCTTTGCCACCGCATGTACTGTAGCACACCAGGCTCCTTTGTCCTACACTGTCTCCCTGACTTTGCTAAAATTCATGTCAGTTGAGTCAGTGATGCTATCCAACCATCTCATCATTTACTGCCTGCTTCTCCTTTAGCCTTCAATCTTTCCCAGCATCAGGGTCTTTTCCAATGAGTCAGCTCTTCGCATCAGGTGGCCAAAGTATTGGCGCTTCAGCTTTGGCAACAATTCCGTCCAATGAATATTCAGGGTTGATTTTGATGGCACACATAGAAAATGGTAATACTTATATGGCATCATGGGATAGATAGATGAGGTAGTTTGTACTTGATGGTGACCAGTTAAGAGACTCTGAATGTCACACTTTAAATTCCATCTATAGATTCCATGTGTATATGTCTCTGTATATGTTATCTATATTTTTATATACACACACATATATGTATATATGTGGATGCATATGATGTATATATACTATGATACATTCAAATATTCATCAATTAAGCATAAATATTAATTGCTTCCAATTTGGATTGTTATGCATAAAGCTGCCATGCACTTTTTAATGATTATAAACATGGCTAAATGTTTTAATAGAAAATAAATTTATTATATTTGAAAATGAGGCTTTATAAACATTGGATTAAGATGTACATTGCTTACATAAATAGATACAGAATTAAGTGATTATATAGGTCAAAATGATACTGTGAATCATTTATACGAAACACTCTACTCCAACAACAAAAAACCATAATGAATTCCCTCCAGTGACTGTGTTTTTCTGATTTCCCTCCAGAGACTACATGGACAAAAATGGCAGCAGAAAAATCACTCTTCAGTGACTGACTTCATCCTCGCTGGGCTCACAGAATGGCCATGACTCCAACTGCCCTTTTTCTTCCTCTTCCTAGGAAACTACGTGGTCATGGTGGTGGGGAACCTGGGTGTGATCGCAATGATTGGGGTCAGTTCCCACCTGTACATCCCCATGTACTGTTTAATCAGTAGCTTATCCTTCATTGACATATGTCAGTGCATTGTCATTACCCCAAGAATGCTGGTGAACTTTGTGATAGAGAAGAACATCATCTCCTACCCTGAATGCATGACTCAGCTTTACTTCTTCGTCATTTTTGCTATCTCTGAGTGTTACACATTGGCTGCAATGGCATATGGATGCTATGTTGCCATCTGTAGCCCCTTGCTCTATGTCATCGTGTCCCATCAGACCTGTTTCTCCCTCATTTCAGGAGTGTATGTTATGGGACTTGTATGTGCATTCTCTCACACAGGCTACATGCTTAGGGTTCATTTTGGCAAATTAGATGTGATCAACCATTATTTCTGTGATCTTCTGTCCCTTCTAAATCTCCCCTGCTTTAACACCTATGTCAGTGATTTACTGGTTCTATTTTGGTACACTTAACATCTTTGTCCCCATCCTGATCATCCTTAGCTCCTACATCTTCATTTCCAGCATCCTCCACATTCGTTCCATGGAGGGCAGGTCCAAAGACTTGAGCACATTCAGGTCCCATTCCTCAGTTGTTGCTATTTTCTATGAATCTGCAGCGTTCATGTATCTGCAGCTATCATCTGTGAGCTCCATGAACCAAGAGAAAGTGCCCTCTCTCTTTTATACTATTGTTGTCCCCCTGCTGAATCCCATGATCTACAGCCTCAGGAATAAAGATGTCAATGTGCCCTGAAGAAAATGCTTGACAGAAGAATATTTTTGGGACTAGACATAGCATGAGCATGATATTTTATATCTAAGTCTTTACTTATTACATTGTATGAATGTATGGTTCTCTTACATCAAAATCCTTGCCAGAGCTTAAAATCTGAAGTAAGTACTCCTTCATGCTTTGCAACATTGCTTAAGCCAGTACACTTCCTACTATGCCATTTATTATTTTGGGTGTGTACTTGCCTGCTCATTGTCCAAAATGCACTGTACTGTACTGTTCATGAAGGTTACCCACATGCATGTAATTTACTGCCATATCTGCAGTACCTAAGATAGTTCCTAGCACTAGAAAGACCTTGATAATTTTCTTATTTCCTTTTTCAAAAACTTATGGGAAGCCATATATATCTAATACTGTCTGTATCCATTACTTTCTCAAATTAGCTACATATTTAAATTAAAATCAATTAGATTTATATTTGAAGAGTTCTTCAAAGATCTGCAATAAAACTGATGACATGCTAAATTATTTCTATACAAAAATTTAGAAGTATAACCTTAAGTAACTTCTCTATCACACCCCGGTAGAGGTCATATAACTTGTGAACACCTTATTTCTTAAATTACTAAATAAATTCACCAACCCAATATCCTTGAAACAGAATGTTTTGTTTTCAAGCATGTAGCATACATGTGTTAAAATATAATATGTATATTTGCTATCTGATGGCTCAACATAGCAAATCTGGAGATACAGTGGTATCTAAAACTCAAATACTCCAGTCTAGAATACCATAGTTTCCCTCACATAGAGCAGAAAAGGACTTCACCTATGGTGACACAGAAAATTCTTGTGATGTGGAATTTTACCACATGTAAATTATACTTCAGTAAAATTGGCCTCAAGATAAGGAGAAAACATGATGACCTATATTGCTGTGTCAGAGTTGCAGATCTTCCCAGATTGCCACCTTGAACCAGAACATTTTTAAAATTTATTTCTCTATACATTAAGCAAAAAATATCTAGCAAACTTTTTCACATTAAATGGCAGATCTCTATATTATTCCTCAATATTCATTGTATTTATAGAGTTAGATAAAGTCATCAACTTATTATGCTTCTTCAGGAACTTTTCATGGGGTTATGGCAATATCCGGCTGAAATATTCATGCAGCCTACATAAAAAAATGGGCCAAAGAACTAAACAGACATTTCTCCAAAGAAGACATAAAGATGGCTAACAAACACATGAAAAAATGCTCAACATCCCTCATAATCAGAGAGATGCAAATCAAAACCACAATGAGATACCATTTCACACCAGTCATAATGGCTGCTATCCAAAAGTCCACATGCAATAAATGCTGGAGAGGATGTGGAGAGAAAGGAACCCTCTTACACTGTTGGTGGGAATGCAAACTAGTACAGCCACTATGGAGAACAGTGTGGAGATTCCTCAAAAAACTGGAAACAGAACTGCCATATGATCCAGCAATCGCACTCCTGGGCATACACACCGAGGAACCAGAATTGAAAGAGACACGTGTCCTCCAATGTTCATTGCAGCACTGTTTATAATAGCCAGGACATGGAAGCAACCTAGATGTCCATCTGCAGACGAATGGATAAGAAAGCTTTGGTACATATACACAATGGAGTATTACTCAGCCATTAAAAAGAATACATTTGAATCAGTTCTAATGAGGTGGATGAAACTGGAGCCTATTATACAGAGTGAAGTAAGCCAGAAAGAAAAACACCAATACAGTATACTAACACATATATATGGAATTTAGAAAGATGCAAATGATAACCCTGTATATGAGACAGCAAAAGAGACACAGATGTATAGAACAGTCTTTGGGACTCTATGGGAGAGGGTGAGGGTGGGATGATTTGGGAGAATGGCATTGAAACACGTATGTTGTCATATGTGAAACGAATCACTAGTTCAGGGTCAATGCATGTTATAGGATGCTCGGGGCTGGCATGCGGGGATGACCCAGAGGGAGGATAAAGGGAGGAGGGAGGTGGGAGGGGGGTTCAGGAGGGGGAACTTATGTAAACCCGGGGCAAATTCATATCAATGTATGGCAAAACAAACCAATATAATATTGTAAAATAATTTGCCTCCAATAAAAAAATAAATTAATTACCTAAAATATTTCAAGTACTACTGTTTTATAAATACACCATGACATCTAAATACAGTTAATATAGGTAAATGAGAAAAAAATCATTCAAATATTGCACAGAAAGATTTTTTTCTGATTTTTCATTTATTCCTTGTGTGAAATCACTTTAGGGTATTCCTTTAATGCATGTCTTAAAATTTTCCTAAAGTCTTTAATCCTTATATAGCTTGACAGAAATCCACTGGAGCTCTAAGGAGATCTATCACATCCTTGTTTCTAACATATAATCTAACAAAAACAATAAGTTACAGCTATGTGACACTAGTAAACATTCGAGAGTCAATGGGAGAAAAGGGAATTGCTAATTGCAACTTTTCCCAAGAGTTGATACTTGTGGGATATAATCTTGACTGGAGATCATTAGCATTACTTGTTCCTCATCTGACTGTTAGCATCAATACTCAGAGTATAAATCTCCATTCATATCAACCAACCATTGCAGAGGACCATCGACTTCAACAGAGATTAAGACCAATGACTCAAAATTATTACAATAGAGTCTTCTAGGTTATGACCCTACAACAACAAGTCCTGCAAGGGCAGTACTCAGAATTATCCACCAAAATCACCAGAACAATTTTTCCCTTCGGAGAAATAGAGCAGAAGAATACACAGCACTGATGTTTTTGGGAGCAAGAAGGATGTATCTTAATCCCAGTCCTGGACTTTAAAAGGTTAGATCTTCTGTTCTAGTTCCCTTGCAGTGCACTAATAGATGTGAGCAGATATTTTTCTGTCTCTATATGTCCTCACTCTAATATCCATACTCCCTGAGGAGCAAAGGTTCCCTTATCATCTCTCTGTCCCCTCTGGATAAAAGTATGGCCAGTATTTCTTTGTTTACTCACCTCCACTCACGCAGTGTGAGAGCTTCACTCACTTGTGTTGGAGTCTATGTTAACTTATCACTACAATCTTTTCAATAATTTTATTAAAAATCATATTTATTGATACTTGTATGTAAGGCATTGTGCCAAACACTGTATTGAGTTTACAGTTTAGCACAGAAAAAAGCTGATAAGTAACTCATAATAATTGATACAGAATTAAACATGTGCTAAATGTAATCATGAGAAAGGTATTCCTCAGCACATAGAAAACGGTCTTATTACCTGGGGTTTCCATTATTAAAGCCTTTAACTTATGGACCCTAACTATTGAATAGATTTCATCAGATACACTGGGGATGTGTGAAAGAAGATAAAGAGATATAATAAATCATAAAAGAGATTCTATCAAATGCTGTTTTGTGTAATCATTAAATCATGTGATACCTGGTGGGACGTAAAAATAAATTATTTTGTTGTTGGCTGATATAAATCATTGAATGACAGAAATTTATTCAAATTTTATTTGGATACCTTGGAAAATATTGATATTTAAAAAGTTAATATTTAATAAAAATTTCAAATTTCTGTATCATTGTATATATTTAGGTAGAAAGGAAGAACAAGAAAAAGGAAAAAAATTTAAAAATCCCAGCCATCATAGCAGGAATGAAAATCTCACTGAAACAAAAGATATAATGGAAGGAAACTCAATAGATTAAAACTAAAATAACATTGACAGAATTCAGTTCTTACCAAGGGTATGGGACTGTGCTAAACATCTCCTAGAAATCATTTATCTGAATTTACACAAAAGGCAGATTTTAGCATTTCTGTTTTTCAGAGAGTTGGAAAGTTGACATATTATCTCAAGACCACACAGCAAGAATGGGGTTGAGCTGAGGCGTCAATCCTCTACTGTCTACCAAAATCAGGATCCATCAGAATGGAGATATTAGAAGTACATTTAACCCAACCACCCATTAAGAGTGTCCCAAAGAATATCTGTATGCACGTGGTTATTCAGTCTGTGCTCCAGCTTTTATGACTCTCCGCTCGGGTGTGTCTGGTGATAGGGGTGTTTGTCTTCACTGTGAAACCAAATATTTCTTCCCATAGTTTAAAACAGTTAATTTTACACAATCTCTTGAAAGAATACAATAAGTTCACTACCTCTCCCTGCTATGTGATGAACATTTAGATAATTTTCTTGTGCCACAATAATTTTTGCTTTACTAGAAAAATAAATCCTCAGCTGTTTTAGCCATCTTAAAATAACTGATATCTAGATCACATGCTTAAACTACCACACAATTGCACTCATCTCACACGCTAGTAAAGTCATGCTCAAAATTCTCCAAGTCAGGCTTCAGCAATACGTGAACCATGAATTTCCAGATGTTCAAGATGGTTTTACAAAAGGCAGAGGCACCAGAGATCAAATTGCCAACATCCTCTGGATCATGGAGAAAGCAAGAGAGCTCCAGAAAAACATCTATTTCTGCTTCATTGACTATGCCAAAGCCTTTGACTGTGTGGATCACAATAAACTGTGGAAAATTCTGAAAGAGATGGGAATCCCAGACCACCTGACCTGCCTCTTGAGAGATCTATATGCAGGTCAGGAAGCAACAGTTAGAAATGGACATGGAACAACAGACTGGTTCCAAATAGGAAAAGGTGTACATCAAGGCTGTATATTGTCACTCTGCTTATTTAACTTCTATGCAGAGTACATCATGAGGAACTCTGGGCTGGAAGAAGCACAAGCTGGAATCAAGATTTCTGGGAGAAATGTCAATAACCTCAGATATGCAGATGACACTACCCTATGGCAGAAAGTGAAGAAGAACAAGAGCCTCTTGATGAAAGTGAAAGAAGAGAGTGAAAAATTTGGCTTAAAGCTCAACATTCAGAAAATGAAGATCATGGCCTCTGGTCCCATCACTTCATGGGAAATAGATGGCGAAACAGTGGAAACAGTGTCAGACTTTATTTTTTTGGGCTCCAAAATCACTGCAGATGCTAATTGCAGCCATGAAATTAAAAGACGCTTACTCCTTGGAAGGAAGGTTCTGAGCAACATAGATAGCATATTAAAAAGCAGAGACATTACTTTGCCAACCAAGGTCCGTCTAGTCAAGGCTATGGTTTTTCCCATGGTCATGTATGGATGTGAGAGTTGGACTGTGAAGAAAGCTGATCACCGAAGAATTGATGCTTTTGAACTGTGGTGCTGGAGAAGACTCTTGAGAGTCCGTTGGACTGCAAGGAGATCCAACCAGTCCATTCTAAAGGAGATCGATCCTGGGTGTTCATTGGAAGGACTGATGCTAAAGCCAAAACTGCAATACTTTGGCCATCTCATGCGACGAGTTGACTCACTGGAAAAGAGTCTGATGCTGGGAGGGATTGGGGGTGGGAGGAGAAGGGGACGACAGAGAATGAGATGGCTGGATGGCATCACCGACTCGATGGACATGAATGTGAGTGAACTCCGGGAGTTGGTGATGGACAGGGAGGCCTGGCGTGTTGTGATTCATGGGATCGCAAAGAGTCGGACCCGACTGAGCGACTGAACTGAACTGAACTGAATAAGTAATAGAGGAGATTGTTTGAAATTAATAAAAATTCTAAGATGTTGTGGCTAATGTTCCCCAGTTGTGAATCCATTAGGAGACCCATTCAAATTTGTATATCTCTCTGCTGTTGTTCAGTCACTCAGTCGTGTCCAACTCTTTGTGATCCCAAGGACCGCAGCACACCAAGCTTACCTGTCCTTCACCATCTCCTGGAGTTTGCTCAAACTCATATCCATTGAGTCAGCGATGCCATCAAACTGTTGACCATCTCATCCTCTGTCATCCACTTCTCCTCCTTACTTCAATCCTTCCCAGCATCAGGGTCTTTTCCAATGAGTTGGCTCTTTGCCCTAGGTGGCCAAACTATGTCTCTCTGAGTTTACTCCTGTTTTATTTTCATATTATGTTTCATTACATTAAATATTAGACTGCCTTAGTATGAAGTTTAAAATTTCACAAGGTCTATAATTGTGATTTTGTAATTTTCATATTCTAGTTTAAATCTCATTGAGTGGTAAAATGCTTTCTAAATTCAACATTCAAAAAACTAAGATCTTGGCCTCTGGTGCCATTACTTCATGGCAATTAGATGGGGAACGAGTGGAAACAGTGACAGATTTTATTTTCTTGGGCTCCAAAATCCCTGTGGACAGTGACTGTAGCCATAAAATTAAGAGACACTTGCTCCTTGGGAGAAAAACTATGACCAACTTAGACAACATATTAAAAAGCAGAGACATCACTTTGCTGACAAAGATCCATATAGCCAAACTACAATTTTTCCATTAGTCATGTTTCAATGTGAGAGCTGGACCATCAAGAAGGCTGAGCACTGAAGAATTGGTGCTTTTGAATTGTGGTGCTGGAGAAGACTTTTGAGAGTCTCTTGGACAGCAAGGAGATCAAACCAGTCAATCCTAAAGGAAATCAGTCTTGAATATTCATTGGAAGGACTGGTGCTGAAGCTGAAGCTCCAATACTTTGGTCTCATGTTGTGAAGATCTGACTTACTGGAAAAGATACATGCCTCTTTTTAAAATATTTTATGAGAAAACTTTTTAGAATTGTGATGTTAGTTTCTTAAATTAAAGACCAGTGAAAGCATTTGAAAAGGTATTATAGCTTGCATTATGAACCACCATACAAATAATTCTATAGATTCTTCATGTGTGCATGCTCACTTGCTTCTGTCATGTTGGACTCTGACACCCTTTCAACTGTAGCCTGCCAGGCTTCTCTGTTCGTGGAATTCTACACGCAAGAATACTGGAATGGGTTGTGATGTCCTCCTTCAGGAATATTCCAGACACAGGGATCAAACCCGTGTCTCTTATGTCTCCTGCATTGGCAGGCAGATACTTTACCATTAGTGCCACCTTATTGTTGTTGCTCCGGAGAAGGCAATGGCAAGCCACTCCAGTACTATTGCCTAGAAAATCCCATGGATGGAGGAGCCTGGTAGGCTGCAGTCCGTGGGGTCGCTAAAGGTCAGACACAACTGAGCAACTTCACTTTCACTTTTCACTTTCACACATTGGAGAAGGAAATGGCAACCCACTCCAGTGTTCCTGCCTGGAGAATCCCAGGGTCGGGGGAGCCTGGTGGGCTTCCATCTATGGGGTCACACAGAGTCGGACACGACTGAAGTGACTTAGCAGCAGCAGCAGCATTGTTGTTGCTCAGTTGCTAAGTCATCAGAAGACTCTTTGTGACCCAATTATCTGCAGTATTCCAGGCTTCCCTGTCCTTTACTATCTCCCAAAGTTTGCTCAAACTCATACCATCCAGCCATCTACTCTTCTGTTGCCCTCTTTTCATGTGACACCTGGGAAGCCCCAAATCTGCCTTTAAAAAGAATGTGTTTCATGTAATGTTCCTGCAAGGTATGAAAATATACATATATTCAAATTTATGAATCTTGATCAGATCTTCCTTACCCTTGTTGATTTTTTCTTAGACTTTTCGCTTATTATTTTTTATTTTTTAAAATTTATTTTAATTGGAGGCTAATTACTTTACATTATTGTATTGGTTTTGCCATACATTGACATGAATCTGCCCCGGGTGTACATGTGTTCCCCATCTTGAACCCCCCTCCCACCTCCCTCTCCATCCCATCCCTCTGGTTCATCCCAGTGCACCAGCCCCGAGCATCCTGTATCATGCATCGAAACTGGACTGGTGATTTGTTTCACATATGATAATATACATGTTTCTATGCCATTCTCCTAGATCATCCCACTCTCACCCTCTCCCACAGAGTCCAAAATTTAACATTATTGATTCATTTCATTCTATTTTTACTATATTGAGATTTTATCAAGACTATATGAAGATACAGTTTTGTCAAGATTACATCTAGAATGTATATACTCATTCTAAAAATAAAGTCCTCCTACCAAAAGTTTTGAAAATTGCATATGCTGTGCACTGGTGAAACAAACACCTCAGTAACGATATGAAATATTTTTATCATTCTAAACAGCTCTCTCATGGTCTTTCCCAGATATTCTCCCATGCCCAACTGCAGTCTGGAAATGACCTCATTTCTACTCTATAGATTATTAGTTCTACTTTTCTAGATTTCCAGACTCTCATATAAATGAAATTATACAGTAGGTACTCTTTTATGTTTGGCTCATTTTAGACAACATGCCATTTTTAAGATTAGTCCATGTTTCTGCATGCATTTGTGATTTACTACTTTTTTTAATAAATGGTGTTCCACCCTGTGCATACAAGTACAAATCACAATTCATTTACCTATTCATTAGTTAAATATTTGGGTTGTTTCCAGTGGATTGTTAGTACCAAATCTTCTATGCTCATTTTTGTACAAGTTTTAGTGTATACATGTGTGTACATGTCTCTTGGGTAAATTACCAAGGAGCAGAGGTGATAAGTTATAACATAAATGTATATCTGACTTTCTAAAATTGCTATGCAGTTTTCCAAAGTGGTAACTCTATATCCTCTCTAGATGTTTCATAGTGCCTCAAAGTTTTGCAATTGTAGGTTTTTGTTTGTCTATTATTTACTTGTGTATCTAATGCTAATTCAGTATAAGTATGTGGTGGTTTGTCAATGTGGTTTACCTTTAGTTTTCATTTCCTAATGAGTACTGATTTTATTATTTTTTTATGAACTTATTAACTATTCCTTTATCATCTTCTATGACATATCTGTTCAGACAGTTTTCCTATTTTTCATTGGCTAGATAATCTTCATGTTATTGCCTTGTCTGTATTGTACATACATTTTCAATAACAGTCCATAGTGGCTTGTTTTAATTTTCTAATGATGTCTTTTAAAGAACATGTATATTATCATATGTGAAGCGAATCACCAGTCCAGGTTTGACGCATGATACAGGATGCTCAGGGCTGGTGCACGGGAATGACCCAGAGGGAGGATAAGGGGAGAAGGGAGGTGGGAGGGGGGTTCAAGAAGGGGAACACATGTACACCGGGGGTGGATTCATGTCAACGTATGGCAAAACAAACCAATATAATATTGTAAAGTAATTAGCCTCCAATAAAAGAACAATAAAAAAAAAAATAAAGAACAGTTTTTAAGTTGGACAAAACAGAGTTTGTCAATGTTATATGGTTAATCTGTGTTCTAAGAATTATCAAGCTACTCCAATATATTAGATTTTCTTTAGTCTTTTCTCCAGAACTTGAATAGTTTAGCCTTCATGCTTATTTGTAAAGTTCATTTCAAGTTCATCTTTTATTTTTTTCCCTCAAGTTCATCTTTATTTAGCTGTTAGGTAGACATTTCAGATTTTCTGTTTCTTCTTTTCTTATTTTTAATCAAGTGAAACTCTTTTTAAAATTTACTTTGAGACATGTAATCATAAAATAATCTATATACTAACAGAATAAAAGACTGCATATATGATTCTACATCCCCTAATTTGATGACTTTTTATAGCCTCTTACTTAATGAAAGACGAAAGAGATGAATATTTTAAACATTGTAATTGGTGTTTGTATTTTGAGGTGTGTAATTACCACTTACTTTCCAATTAATAGCATATTGTAACAACTATACCTACGGATAGATCAACTAAACAGAAAATTAACAAGGAAACACAAATGTTATATGATACAATAGACCAATTAGACCTAATTGATATCTATGGGACATTTCACCCCAAAACAATGAGTTTCACCTTTTTCTCAAGCGCAAACAGAACCTTCTCCAGGATAGAGCACATCCTGGGCCATAAACTAGCCTTAGTAAATTCAAAAAACTTGACATCATTCCAAGCATCTTTTCTGACCACAATGAAGTAAGATAGGATGTCAATTGCAAGAGAAAAATTATTAAAAATTCCAACATGTGGAGTCTGAACAACACATTGCTGAATAACCAACAAATCATGGAAGAAATCAAAATATGCATAGAAATGAATGAAAATGAAAACACAACAACCCAAAACCTGTGCGACACTGTAAAAACAGTGCTAAGGGGAAGGTTCATAGCAATACAGGCATACCTAAAGAAACAAGAAAAAAGTCAACTAAATAACCTAACTTTACACCTAAAGCAACTAGAAAAGGAAGAAATGAAGAGCCCCAGGGTTAGTAGAAAGAAAGAAATCTTAAATATTAGGGCAGAAATAAATGCAAAAGAAACAAAAGAGATCATAGCAAAAATCAACAAAGCCAAAGGCTGGTTCTTTGAGAGGATAAATAAAATTGACAACCCTTCAAGCCAGACTCATCAAGAAACAAAGGGAGAAAAACCAAATCAATAAAATTAGGAATGAAAAGGGAGAGATCACAACAGAAACACAGAAATACAGAAGATCATAAGAGACTACTATCAGCAATTATATGCCAATAACATGGACAACTTGGAAGAAATGGACAAATTCTTAGAAAAGTACAACTTACCAAAACTGAACCAGGAAGAAATAGAAAATCTTAACACAAACATCACAAGCATGGAAATTGAAACTGTAATCAGAAATCTTCCTGCAAACAAAATCCGAGGTCCAGACAGCTTCACAGCTGAATTCTACCAAACATTTAGAGAAGAGCTAACACCTATCCTACTCAAACTCTTCCAGAAAATTGCAGAGGAAGGTAAACTTCCAAACTCATTCTATGAGGCCACCATCACCCTAATACCAAAACCTGACAAAGATGCCACAAAAAAAGACCAATATCACTGATGAACATAGATGCAAAAATCCTTAACAAAATTCTAGCAATCAGAATCCAACAACACATTAAAAAGATAATACATCGTGACCAAGTGGACTTTATCCCAGGGATGCTAGGATTCTTCAATATCTGCAAATCAATCAATGTAATACACCATATTAACAAAATGAAAAATAAAAACCATATGATTATCTCAATAGATGCAGAGAAAGCCGTTGACAAAATTCAACATCCATTTATGATCAAAACCTTCCAGAAGGCGGGAATAGAAGGAACATTCCTCAACTTAATAAAAGCTATATATGACAAACTCACAGCAAACATTATCCTCAATTGTGAAAAATTGAAAGCTTTTTCCCTAAAGTCAGAAACAAGACAAGGGTGCCCACTCTCACCACTACTGTTCAACATAGTTCTGGGAGTTTTGGCCACAGCAATCAGAGCAGATAAAGGACAAAAAAGGAACCCAAATTGGAAAAGAAGATGTAAAACTTTCACGATCCTCTACACAGAAAACCCCAAAGACTCTACCAGAAAACTACTAGAGCTAATCAATGAATACAGTAAAGCTGAAGGATATAAAATCAACACACAGAAATCCCTTGCATTTCTAGACACTAACAATGAGAAAATAGAAAGGGAAATTAAGGAAACAATTCCATTCTCCATTGCAACGAAAAGAATAAAATACTTAGGAATATATCTACCTAAAGAAACAAAAGACCTATATATAGAAAACTATAAAACACTCGTGAAAGAAATCAAAAAGGATACTAATAGATGGAGAAATATACCATGTTCGTGGATTGGAAGAATAAATATTGTGAAAATGAGTATACTACCCAAAGTAATTTATAGGTTCAATGCAATCCCTATCAAGCTACCAATGGTATTTTTCACAGAACTAGAACAAATAATCTCACAATTTGTATGGAAATACAAAAAACCTCGAATAGCCAAAGCAATCTTGAGAAAGAAGAATGGAACTGGGGGAATCAACCTGCCGGACTTCAGGCTCTACTGCAAAGCCACAGTCATCAAGACAGTATGGTACTGGCATAAAGACAGAAATATAGATCAATGGAACACAATAGAAAGCCCAGAGATAAATCCACACACCTATGGACACCTTATCTTTGACCAAGGAGGCAAGAATATTCAATGGAGAAAATACAATCTCTTTAACAAGTGGTGCTGGGAAAACTGGTCAACCACTTGTAAAAGAATGAAACTAGAACACTCCTTAACACCATACACAAAAATAAACTCAAATGGATTAAAAATCTAAATGTAAGACCAGAAAATATAAAGCTCCTAGAGGAGAACATAGGCAAAACACTCTCCGACATAAATCACAGTAGGATCCTCCATGACCCTCCTCCCAGAATATTGGAAATAAAAGCAAAAATAAACAAACGGGACCTAATTAAAATTAAAAGCTTCTGCACAGCAAAGGAAATTCTAAGCAAGGTGAAAAGACAGCCTTCAGAATGGGAGAAAATAATAGCAAATGAAGAACGGAAAAAAAATTAATCTCAAAAATATACAAGCAACTCCTTCAGCTCAATTCCAGAAAAATAAACGGCCCAATCAAAAAATGGGCCAAAGAACTAGACAGACATTTCTCTAAAGAAGACACACAGATGGCTAACAAACACATGAAAAGATGCTCAAAATCACTCATAATCAGAGAAATGCAAATCAAAATCACAATGAGTACCACTTCACACCAGTCAGAATGGCTGAAATCCAAAAGTCTACCAGCAATAAATGCTGGAGAGGGTGTGGAGAAAAGGGAACCCTCTTACACTGTTGGTGGGAATGCAAACTAGTACAGCCACTATGGAGAACATGTTGAGATTCCTTAAAAAACTGGAAATAGAGCTGCCATACGACCCAGCAATCCAACTCCTGGGCATACTCACCGAGGAAAGCAGAATTGAAAGAGACAGACACATGTACTCCAATGTTCATCGCAGCACTGTTTATAATAGCCAGGACATGGAAGCAACCTAGATGTCCATCAGCGGATGAATGGATAAGAAAGCTGTGATACATATACACAATGGAGTATTACTCAGCCATTAAAAAGAATACATTTGAATCAGTTCTAATGAGGTGGATGAAACTGGAGCCTATTATACAGAGTGAAGTAATCCAGAAAGAAAAATACCAATATGTGTACCAATGCAAATATATGGAATTTAGAAAGATGACAATGATAACCCTGTATGAGAGACAGCAAAAGAGACACAGATGTATAGAACAGTCTTTTGGACTCTGTGGGAGAGGGTGAGGGTGGGATGAGTTGGGAGAATGGCATTGAAACATGTATATTATTATATGTGAAATGAATCGCCAGTCCATTTCGAGGCATGATACAGGATGCTCAGGGCTGGTGTACTGGGATGAACCAGAGGAATCGGATGGGGAGGGAGGTGGGAGGGGGGTTCAGGATGGGGAAAACATGTACACCCGTGGCAGATTCATGCCAATGTATGGCTAAACCAATACAATATTGTAAAGTAATTAGCCTCCAATTAAATAAATAAATTAAAAAAAAAGATCTTTATAAGCCAAACTTTGTTGAGAGAAATTAAGGGAGACCTGAATACTGTGTTCCTGTAGCATGTGATGCATTATTAAGATGTCAGTTTTTCTCAAGTTTATTTACATATTCAATATAATCCCATTCAAAACCCCAGCAGGCATTTTGTAAAGAATAATAAGCTATTTATAAAATTCATAGAAAATGCAAAAATCCTAGAAAAAAAATTTGGTAAAGAATGATGCTAGAGGATTTATGTTATAAACTTCAAAATGTATTATGAAGTTACAAGTAACAAGACAGTGTGATACAGACATCAAGATAGATAAATAGATTAATGAAGAAGAACAAAAAATTCAAAAATAAACTTACACATAGTTGGCCAATTGATCTCAATAAATTTACAAGACAAGGCCATCTGCTGGTGCTAGAAAAGCTGGACATATGATTCAAAACAAGTAAAAAATGAAAAGAAAGATAAGAAAATAAACTATGGATACACACAAAGAAACCATGAGTGAATCTCAAAATAATTATGCTGAATAAAATAAGTCAAGGTAAGAGTATATACTAGATAGTTCTATAGGTTTAAAGTTCTTAAAAAGGCAAACTAATCTACAGTAGCAGACAGTGGATCCATGGTTACCTGGGAATGAATGGATGAAGGTTGAGGGGGAGAGATTACGAAGGGTGGGGTGAATATGCTCATTCTCTTAATTTTGGTGATGATTTCATGGGTTAACATGTCAAGTTTACCTAACTATACACTTTAAATGTGAAATTTATTGTATGTCAATTATACCTTGATAAAGCTGCTAACATTTTGAAAACGAAATGAACAGACAATTTATGTAAGCTTCTATTGGCTAAAAGACACACATTTGAAATCAGGACTGACCTGGGGAAAGTGTATGTATATATGCTTTCCACACACATGTGACATATAAGGAAAGGCCTTGGAGACCAGGTGACACCTTTTTAAATTATAGAAAAAAAATTCACCTATTCTTTTTCTTCAGTTATAATCCTTGAAAACATCAGAAGAGTTAAGAACAATAAGATTTTTTTATGTTCAGAGATAATGGAATGGGTTTGACTGGATTATAGAAAGTTTTAAATGCGAAGGAAAAATTTGATATTGTGTGGTTTTAATAAAGCAATGTAATTTTAACATGGTTTCCAAAGTTTGATATTTTCTATCTGTTGTTGTTCAGTCACTCCATTGTGTCCGACACTGCGACTCCATCAACTACAGCACTCCAGGCTTCCCTATCCTTCACCATCTCCCAGAGCTTGCTCAAACTCATGTCCATTGAGTTAGCAATGCCATCCAACCACATTATACTTGCTGTGGAATCATTATTAATTTTCTTACCGCTCAGGGAAAAAAAGTCTGATGTTTGTTTTAAGCACTCCAGGAATAGGAATGCCGCTACACTGCCAACAAACGGGTACTTTATAATTGCTTCTTCCCTATAGAGTTCAACTACTGGGATGACAATGCCCTAAGGGGAATTTATGCTTACATCATCTCCTTAAGGTTCACGTAGATGCAAATAAAATTTTTCTTCAATAACAGAGGACTGAGAGTCATTAGAATTACTTTTCTTGCTCTGCTTAATTGGTTTTAAGCTGTTACTCGTCGATAACATTTCTTGAATCCTTATGTAACATCAACTCCACGGCTTTTCCAGAATCAGAAAGATTTGGAGCCATTAATGTTTGGTTGTAAAATTATCTTGTGTGTGTGTGTATGTGTGTGAGTGTGCACATGCATGAACTTTGTGAGACCAAAGTTAAAACTTATCATATGGGACCAACAACACTTTACCTATTGGTAATATTCAGGTAAGTCATGAAATTCTATCTACCTTTCTTGTACTTTCTTTCTTTAATAAGATATTGTAGTTGAAATTGAATTTTGGAAAGCAGTTAAAATTTCTTATTACCCATGCTAATGGGTAAGACTGAACAGGCAGGTGATGTCTGCTTCTTGACAGGTAGGCATAAAGTGTGTAATGCGTAGAGACCATTTATCCTCTCACTAGTTCTATACCTGTTCTTCTGATTCAAACTCTTGACTTCCCAAGTGCTGTCATATTAACAACATCTCTTATTTATATGCAACTTTGAAGTTTATAGAGAATTTTCATGTGCATTAATAATGTAATATCACAAGATTTAGTCAGGTCAAGAATTCCATTTACTAGAAGGACATTAACATTAACCAATTGATATTGTCCAACATCTTTGAGTTAGCAATGGGTCAATCGATGAATAAAAATTCAAGCTTCTGACAGTCTAATTCATAGACTGCTACATTAAGGGTGAAAAATCATGCCATTCTCCACTCTATGCTTTCCAACAGTGGATTCACAAAGGTAACCTTCGGAATGAAAGGCAGGAAATCCTAGCATTCTTTCTGACACCTCTATTCATTTGTTCTGTCTGCTTTTCTCTCCTGGCTGCAATGCTAGAATGAGAAACATATCCCAGAACTTAAGTTAGATGTTTCCAATTAAAAAAGGACTCTTTTTCAAGGCTTAAACATCCCAATCTTCAAAACCTAATGTATTCCGTTCCGTTCAGTCGTGTCGGACTCTTTGCAACCCCGTGGACTGTAGCCTACCAGGCTTCTCCGTCCATGGGATTCTCCAGGCAAGAATACTGGAGTGGGTTACCATCTCCTTCTCCAGGGGATCTTCCCGACCCAGGGATAGAACCTGGGTCTCCCGCATTGGAGGCAGACGCTATAGCCTCTGAGCCACCAGGGAAGCCTGTTGTATTAGAAGATGTTAAAGGACCTTTGTATCTAATACTTTGTCAAGCAAATGAATTTTGAACTATTTTTTGTTAATGTCACTATCCATACAGGTATATGTGTCTTTAGTATTTATCTGAAGTGTGTCCAGTTTCTACCAGCACTGAATTAAATCTTATCCCAGTCTTGGTACTCCTTATTCAGATTTTTCTAAGAAAAGAGAGCAATGCAAAGAATGTAAATGCAACCAAAGAAAATTTTTTAAAAAGAAAGCAATCCTAGGTAACTTTCGTGTATAGGCTACTGTCTGAGAGTATTGTTTTATTTGAAGACTGAAAAAAATTATGGGTAGAAAGCTTGCCAAAGTCGCCATGTTGGTAGAATTTGAAGGAAGAGAGAAAAGTGAACAGTTAAGTGCAGATCTCTGCTAGGTCCTAGGGTCTGTGTTGGATGTCTACAGAGCAACACTGTGGCTGTTTTGGAATACTGCTCTGGGTGAATTGCTGTAGGGAGTTGTCAAGAAGAGGTGATAAGGAATCGAAAAAGAATGGAGAAACGGCACTAAAAAATTTTAATGTCTAGTTCAAAATATCAGATATAGCAATAAAAATGATCAAACCAAACTTTACTGATAACTTTTCGCACACCAGGAGCCGCTTTAAGGTGTTTGTATGCACCATACCTGATTGATCTCATCCAGTCCCTTGGTTTTTAATGTCACACATGCACTGATGATTCAGAAAATAATGTCCAAGGGAGATCTCGCCTCTGAACTCCAAACTCATACCTTCATTTTCCTACTCAATATATCCATTTGGTCATATAATAAGGCATCCAAATTAAAATATTGAAAACAGAACACTGCCTGTTAAACCTGCTCTCTACCATGACCGTTGATCCAACCTCAGGCCCATATCCTCCATCCTATCTCCGCCACACTTTCTCAGATGCCCATATCCAACTTGTAATCAAGCCGCAATTTTTCTGACTACTTCTCGATATCCCCATCACTACTAGTTTGGCCCAAGCTATCATCTCTCAACAGGAGCACATTTTGTCTATCTGATTTCCCTGAATCACCTTGTTCACTCTTCAATGAACATTCTTGACAGAGCAACCAGAGCCTGAAGGATCCTTTTAAAAATGCATCAGAGCCCAGAACACTCTGCCTTCTGCAAACTCTTCAGCATTGCCCCATCATAGATGAGATGAGATTCACAGGTTTTACCAATACCTGCAGCCACACACAGCTCCATTTACAGTCTCCACTTGTCTTTCAGGCTCTGTCTAGTCCAGCCTCACTGGCCTTCTAGTGTTTCTCCAACACCCCAAGCATGCTCTCTGTCAAAGTCTTTACTCTGGGTGTTTTCTCTGCACAGAACAATGTTTGGTTTCCGGATTTATCTATACATACTTGACAGATAACACTGTATAAGTTTTAGGTGTACAATATGATGATTCAATATGTGTCTATACTACAAAATTATCACATTAAGTTTAGTTCCATTTCACCTAGTTATAATTTTTTCTTGTAATGAGAACTTTAAGATCCAGTCTATTAGCAATTTTCAAACATACAATATAGTATTGTGAACTGTAGTCCACCATGCTGTATATCATATCCTCGGGGCTTTTATCTTATAACTGGAAGTTTGTATTTTTTGATGCTTTTAATTCTTTTCACTCAGGATAATTTGTCTTTAAATTTTTTATTTATTTTTAACTGAAGGATTATTGCTTTACAATTTTGTATTAGTTTCTGCCATACATCAACATGAATCAGCCATAAATATACATATGTCCCCTCCCTCCCTCCCACCTCCTACTCCATCCCACCCTAACCCATCCCTCTAAGCTGTTATCCCGATACTGACATTGCTGCCCCTCTTTGGCTCCTATTCATAGAGGGCAAAGAAAGACTGAAAAAAGCGGCGGGTCATTGCAGATTGGTAGCTGGCAGGTTTAATAAATGAAGGAATTTATGAGACTTGTCTCTGGTGGCCACATGGCAGTGGATCTCCACACCTGCCCCCCAGAATCTTAAAGGTTTATTTAGTGAAATAAGCAGTGAACATATTATTGCTTTCAAATTGTGTGATTTAACGCAAATGTTTACTTAACCTCTCTCTCAATCTCTCAGTCAAGCAAAAACAAGAAAAAGTCAAGATATCTTGGAGGAAATAATCACTTTGCAATTGGAATCAGAGAAGACCAAATTAAAGATGTTAAAGATGCCAAAGCCAAGAGGAGAAATGCAAGAGATACCAGCAAGAGACCAGTTATACTTGCCCTTGAGACATTGGAAGAGAGCATAGATTGTTGCAGATTGAACATCAACAAAACAAGGTGGCAACACTGTACTGTTTCTCCAAAGGTGTCTGAATTACAGAAAGGTGATTTTCCATTAATTGTTGTTGTTCAGTAACCCAGATGTGACTGTCTCTTTGCCACCCCATGAACTGCATCATGCCAGGCCTTCCTGTCCCTCACCATCTCCCAAAGTTTTCCCAAGTTCATGTCCATGGCATCGGTGATGCCATCCATCCATCCATTAATAGGGGAATCTAAAATTCCATTTGTAAAGACAAAATGGTTTTCATCCCTGAATGTCACTTGAGAGTAGTAAAAACTGAAGCCAAATAAAGCATCAACATCTTGATAAAGTCTTCGATCAAGAGTAGATTTTAGTCTCTTGTTTCCTGAAATTCTGGGTCAGTTTGAAACCATACCATTCATCAGATCTTGGATTGCTAAATCCTGTCAGATGACAATATGTGGCCAATGAGACTGTCTTCCCCAAACCACACTGGAAGAAGAATGGATACAGGAAACCATTCTTTCGTAACTGAGTTCATCCTTGAGGGGTTAACAAACCAGCCAGGACTCCAGCTCCCTCTTTTCTTCCTGTTTCTATTGATCTACATGGTCTCCATGGTGAGCAACTTGGGCTTGGTCATTTTAATCAGGATCAGTTCTCAACTTCACATGCCCATGTATTATTTTCTTGGTAATTTGTCCTTCATAGATCTCTGCTACTCCTCGGTCATAATTCCAAAGATGCTGGTGAACTTCATGTCAGAGAAGAACTTCACTTCCTTTCCTGAGTGCATGGTCCAGCTCTTTTTCTTCTGTTTCTTCGGTATTAATGACTCCTATATGCTGACAGCCATGGCATATGATCGTTATGAAGCCATCTGTAACCCCTTGCTCTACACTGTTACCATGTCCCACAGAGTCTGTTTCCTACTGGTTACCGGTGTGTATATAGTGGGGGCTGTTGGAGCCTTGATTCACACCAGCTTCATATCTAGTCGCTCCTTCTGTGGCACTAATGTCATCCACCATTACTTCTGTGACATCCTTCCTCTTCTGAATATATCTTGTTCAAGAGACTACACCAAGGAGCTTTCTGTGATGATTTTGGTTGGATTCAATGTCTTTGCATGTGCTGTAGCCATCTTCACCTCTTATGCTTTCATCCTTCCCAGCATCTTGTGCATCCACTCAGCTGAAGGCAGATCTAAGGCTTTCAGTACCTGCAGCTCCCACCTTGCAGCTGTTGGGGTTTTCTATGGCTCCATCATCTTCATGTATTTCAAACCATCTACCAGTGACACAGTGCAGGAGAAGGTGGCCTCTGTGTTTTATACCACAGTGATTCCCATGCTTAACCCCCTTATCTACAGCCTTAGGAACAAGGATGTCAATGAATCTTTTAAAAAAGTTCTGAAGGGTGGGATACTTCCCAGATCTGTGTAGAAAACAGTACTTTTGAAAAGAAATAGCACAAATAGACTTTGTGTTTTCTTTTAGCTTGTTTTTAGCAATTATTATTTTCAAATAAAGAGCCATTTTAAGCTAAAAGGTCTGAATAACTCATTTTCAGTTACTCTTTAGGTGCCCCTATTCCCAGTACCAAGTGTCTTTTAACTGTCCTTAGTCTCCTACCTACTCAAGAAACAAATTCTTACCTACATTTTCACCCTTTGGTATCAGCTTATAGGTATCTCAGAACTCTCCTTTTGTAATTTTTCTTGCTAAACTGAAAACTCCTGACCAAACTTTTTAAAGTTGTAACAGTGAATGATGACTAAATATGTAAATCCCCTTAGGTATTTGCATTTTTAATACACAACAGAGTTATAGAGGCAATATACATTTTTTGTAAAAAATTTTAAAGAAATCTGTGAGTGCTAAGTTGCTGCAGTAATGTCTGGCTCTTTGCAAGTGTACGTAGTTTCTAGTAAATAAGAATAAATAGTGTTTTCCTAAGATTTCTAGCCATTGTTATAACCATCAAAAATAAGATCTGTCTTGTGGTGGTCTCAAGCAGGGAGGAGGTTGGGATGGGCATGGAACAAAAGAACAAAATTATTTTAGATTTCCACTCTAATTTTAACTTACATATTTTCTTTCCAAGTTATTGTGTATTTTAAGTTGGGTCTTTATCAGGGACCAGCCTCGATATGGCCCAGGTTATCCTCGGGATGAATGGCGTCGGCGTCAGCGAGAGAGAGAGAAAGAGAGAGAGAGACAGGGGCTGATGATTCCTTGGTTTACGCAGGAAACCAATAAAACCCCAGCACAGGGTTTGCTCTGTTTACGTAGGCCGCAGGTGCCCTCTCTAATCACTGGAGGCACCCCACCAGGGCACCCCCTCGAGTGGGTCTTAGAAGCCCTGGCAGATGAGTAAACGCAGAGGGCCCAGCGCTCCAAGGATCTCAACCAGAAAAAGGAGAATAGAGAAAAGGATGGAAAAAGAGAAAGAACGACATGGGGAGACCAAGCTTCAGTGAGCAAGGCCCAAAACTTTATTTTCCAGTGCTGCTTTTATACCCTAAGTTATGCACATAAAAAATAGAGAAAGGGAGGTATAGAGTCACGCCAAAATCACGCGGGGTCAGCAGTCTTGACCCTTATCAGGATCAGGGCTTATTTTTGTATGTCTCGTGATATACAAAAGTTTTAGGTGGTTTACATCATCTTCTGGCCAGGGGGCCTGCTAACAGTTTATGGCCTTCTCTCCTAACAAAGGTTAGTTAGCTAGAAAAAGGCTTATATTCTTTTAAGGTGATTTTCCTAAAGTCAGGTGCTATTCTCCAAAGACACATGACAAAGTTACATTCCTATAAGGCAAGGGTGTAGTGAGCTACAAGAAAGGAATTTATTAACTTAAGATCTGATGTGGTTAAATCAAAGGCTACTACTTATTTTCTCTATATGTTATTAATATATTTCCAAGGATACAATAGATAGAAAATATGGAAACTTTGCAGCAAGCATTGATTCAACAATGAAATCTTTTTTAGTACTATTCTAATGATTTTAACTTCTTCAACAAATTCCTGTATTTTAGAATATTAGGCTTTCTGTCCTTGCGTGGCTGGGAGGCTGTAAACAGTCACATTCATAGTTGTAAGAGCCCGGACAAACTTGTCATGCAAGTTAGAAAGCTACCAGAGGGGCTTGGATTGGAACACTCCTATTAAGCCAAGGAGAACTTTTTAACTACAGCTCTGAATTAATGTTTTCAGAGAAAGGTGGTTGGGGGGAAGCCCCCGTAATTATTAGAGGACTTGGTAAGAGGCGTAAGATAGTAAGGCAGTCAGACTCCGGTTTTCTTTGGGGTAGATGCTCGGGTAAGTCCAGGGGGTTCTTCGAGTCCTGATTAGCCTTTGCCCGTCAGGCCTCTTCCCCAATTGACCTTTGCCACGGGTAGGATTTCCCTCTCTGGCTCCCGGCAGATCTTAATATGACTTTCTTCTGGATGACTTCCTTAGTTATTCCCTACTTATTTTCTCACTATTCTTAACAATTCCTGTGCCCCACCATACCATTATATCTCACTCTTCCAGTCAATCAATCAATCAATTTTTGATGGACAACCATGTGCCAGACAGACAAAATCCCTACCCTTTTAGGGAACAAATAATGAAAAGGAAAACATATACACTGCATATAAGGAGCAGAAATTTTAAAAGTGTGCTTTAAACAGGGAAAACAAGTGTCAGAGTAATAGAAGGCGACAAAGGGACAGTGAGGGAGGAAGACAAATATCTGCAGGGCTTTATGGGAAGGCTTGAAAGTTTTTACTGTCCTTCTAAGTGAAATGGGAAGTCACTGAGGGTGTGAACAGAAAAAGACCTGATCTGATTAATAGGTGACTCTTGCTCAAATGAAATCCAAGTAACAAAGATCATACCTATCATATAATGATATTTGGTTTCTAACTATCACATTCCACTAAAGGAAACCAAGACTTAATAGAGAAGTGGCAGATTCCAAGGCAGGATATCTAAAATTCAGGATGAGTCTAGAGCATCTCAGTATTTCATAGAGGAAGAAAGTGCCCCAAAATTATGGAGATGTATCAAAAGAAAGGAGCCCATACTGGACAAATTTAGAACAATTTAAATATCAGAATGGATGGCTTATGAGATTCTATGAGTCCTTCCTGATACAAAAATAATAAAAATGACAATAATAAAATTAAAAGTATAGAAAAGGAAAGTATTTCTTTACAAAATGATGTCAGCTAATGATATAATTAGAATGATATCATTCTATATCTAAATAAAAGGATATATGATATAAATTTATATATAAAAATTATATATAAACATCAGATCAGATTAGATCAGATCAGTCACTCAGTCGTGTCCGTCTCTCCGCGACCCCATGAATCACAGCATGCCAGGCCTCCCTGTCCATTACCAACTCCCGGAGGTCACTCAAACTCATGTCCACAGAGTCGGTGATGCCATCCAGCCATCTCATTCTCCGTCGACCCCTTCTCCTCCCGCCCCCAACCTTTCCCAGCATCAGAGTCTTTTCCAGTGAGTCAACTCGTCGCATGAGGTGGCCAAAGTATTGCAGTTTCAGCTTTAGCAGCAGTCCCTCCAATGAACATCCAGGATTGATCTCCTTTAGAATGGACTGGTTGGATCTCCTTGCAGTATAAGGGACTCTCAAGAGTCTTCTCCAACACCACAGTTCAAAAGCATCGATTCTTCGGCGATCAGCTTTCTTCACAGTCCAACTCTCACATCCATACATGACCACGGGAAAAACCATTGCCTTGACTAGACGGACCTTGGTCGGCAAAGTAATGTCTCTGCTTTTTAATATACTATCAAGGTTGGTCATAACTTTCCTTCCAAGGAGCAAGCGTCTTTTAATTTCATGGCCGCAATCAGCATCTGCAGTGATTTTGGAGCCCAAAAAAACAAAGTCTGACACTGTTTCCACTGTTTTTCCATCTATTTCCCATGAAGTGATGGGACCAGATGCCATGATCTTTGTTTTCTGAATGTTGAGCTTCAAGCCAACCTTTTCACTCTCCTCTTTCACTTTCATCAAGAGGCTTTTGAGTTCCTCTTCACTTTCTGCCATAAGGGTAGTGTCATCTGCATATCTGAGGTTATTGATATTTCTCCCAGCAATCTTGATTCCAGCTTGTGCTTCTTCCAGCCCAGCGTTCCTCATGATGTACTCTGCATATAAGTTAAATAAGCAAGGTGACAATATACAACCTTGACGCACTCCTTTTCCTATTTGGAACCAGTCTGTTGTTCCATGACCGGTTCTAACTGTTGCTTCCTGACCTGCATACAGGTTTCTCAAGAGGCAGGTCAGGTGGTCTGGGATTCCCATCTCTTTCAGAATGTTCCATAGTTTATTGTGATCCACACAGTCAAAGGCTTTGGCATAGTCAATGAAGCAGAAATAGATGTTTTTCTGAAACTCTCTTGCTTTCTCCATGATCCAGCGGATGTTGGCAATTTGATCTCTGGTGCCTCTGCCTTTTCTAAAACCTGCTTGAACATCTGGGAGTTCATGGTTTACATACTGCTGAAGCCTGGCTTGGAGAATTTTGAGCATGACTTTACTAGCGTGTGAGATGAGTGCAATTGTGCGGTAGTTTGAGCATTCTTTGGCATTGCCTTTCTTTGGGATTGGAATGAAGACTGACCTCTTCCAGTCCTGTGGCCACTGCTGAGTTTTCCAAATCTGCTGGCATATTGAGTGCAGCACTTTCACAGCATCATCTTTCAAGACTTGAAATAGCTCAACTGGAATTCCATCACCTCCACTAGCTTTCTTCGTAGTGATGCTTTCTAAGGCCCACTTGACTTCACATTCCAAGATGTCTGGCTCTAGGTCAGTGATCACATTATCGTGACTATCTTGGTCGTGAAGATCTTTTTTGTACAGTTCTTCTGTGTATTGCTGCCACCTCTTCTTAATATCTCCTGCTTCTGTTAGGTCCATACCATTTCTGTCCTTTATCGAGCCCATCTTTGCATGAAAAGTTCCCTTGGAATCTCTAATTTTCTTGAAGAGGTCTCTTGTTTTTCCTATTCTGTTGTTTTCCTCTATTTCTTTGCATTGATCACTGAGGAAGGCTTTCTTATCTCTCCTTGCTATTCTTTGGAACTCTGCATTCAGATGCTTATATCTTTCCTTTTCTCCTTTGCTTTTCGCCTCTCTTCTTTTCACAGCTATTTGTAAGGCCTCCTCAGACAGCCATTTCGCTCTTTTGCATTTCTTTTCCATGGGGATGGTCTTGGTCCCTGTCTCTTGTACAATGTCACGAACCTCCGTCCAGAGTTCATCAGGCACTCTATCAATCAGATCTAGTCCCTTAAATCTATTTCTCACTTCCACTGCATAATCATAAGGGATTTGATTGAGGTCATATCTGAATGGTCTAGTGGTTTTCCCTACTTTCTTCAATTTAAGTCTGAACTTCGCAATAAGGAGTTCATGATCTGAGCCACAGTCAGCTCCTGGTCTTGTTTTCACTAACTGTATACAGCTTCTCCATCTTTGGTTGCAAAGAATATAATCAATCTGATTTCGGTGTTGACCATCTGGTGATGTCCATGTGTAGAGTCTTCTCTTGTGTTGTTGGAAGAGGGTGTTTGCTATGACCAGTGCATTCTCTTGACAAAACTCTATTAGCCTTTGCCCTGCTTCATTCCGTGCTCCAAGGCCAAATTTGCCTGTTACTGCAGGTGTTTCTTGACTTCCTACTTTTGCATTCCAGTCCCCTAGAATGAAAAGGACATCTTTTTTGGGTGTTAGTTCTAAAAGGTCTTGTAGGTCTTCATAGAACCGATTAACTTCGGCTTCTTCAGCATTACTGGTTGGGGCATAGGCCTGGATTACTGTAATATTGAATGGTTTGCCTTGGAAACGAACAGAAATCATCCTGTCATTTTTAAGATTGCATCCAAGTACTGCATTTCGGACTCTTTTGTTGACCATGATGGCTACTCCATTTCTTCTAAGGGATTCCTGCCCACAGTAGTAGATATAATGGTCATCCGAGTTAAATTCACCCATTCCAGTCCATTTTAGTTCACTGATTCCTAGAATGTCGACATTCACTCTTGCCATCTCCTGTTTGACCACTTCCAATTTGCCTTGATTCATGGACCTAACATTCCAGGTTCCTATGCAATATTGCTCCTACAGAGTCCAAAAGACTATTCTATACATCTGTGTCTCTTTTGCTGTTTCATATACAGGGTTATTGTTACCATCTTTCTAAATTCCATATATATGAGTTAGTATACTGTATTGGTGCTTTCCTTTCTGGTTTACTTCACTCTGTATAATAGGCTCCAGTTTCATCCACCTCATTAGAACTGATTCAAATGTATTCTTTTTAATTGCTGAGTAATACTCCATTGTGTATATGTACAAAAGCTTTCTTATCCATTCGTCTGCAGATGGACATCTAGGTTGCTTCCATGTCCTGGCTATTATAAACAGTGCTGAGATGAACATTGAAGTACATGTGTCTCTTTCAGTTCTGGTTTCCTTGGCATGTATGTGCAGCAGTGGGATTGCTGGGTTGTATGGCAGTTCTATTTCCAGTTTTTTAAGGAATCTCCACACTGTACTCCATAGTGACTGTACTAGTTTGCATTCCCACCAACAGTGTAAGAGGGTTCCCTTTTCTCCACACCCTCTCCAGCATTTATCACTTGTAGACTTTTGGATAGCAGCCATTCTGACTGGCGTGAAATGATACCTCATTGTGGTTTTGATATGCATTTCTCTGATTATGCATGATGTTGAGCATCTTTTCATGTGTTTGTTAGCCATCTGTATGTCTTCTTTGGAGAAATGTCTGTTTAGTTCTTTGTCCATTTCCTACTGTTGCTTCCTGACCTGCATACAGCTTCTCAAGAGGCAGATCAGATGGTCTGATATTCCCATCTCTTTAAGAATTTTCCAGAATTTGTTGTGGTTCACATAGTCAAAGACTTTGGCCTAATCAGTAAAGCAGAAGTAGATGTTTTTCTGGAACTCTCTTGCTTTTTCAATGATCCAATGGATGTTGGCAAATTGTTCTCTGGTTCGTCTGCCTTTTCCTAAATGAAGTTTTAATTTCTGGAAGTTCACCGTTCACATACTGTTGAAGCCTGGCTTGGAGAATTTTGAGCTTTACTTTACCTGCGTGTGAGATGAGTATAATTGTACAGTAGTTTGAGCATTTTTTGGCATTGCCTTTCTTTGGGATTGGAATGACAACTGACATTTTCCAGTCCTGTGGCCACTGCTGACTTTTCCAAATTTTCTGGCATATTGAGTGCAATACTTGCACAGCATCATCTTTTAGGATTTGAAACAGCTCAACTGGAATTACATTATCTCCACTGGTTTTGTTCATAGTGATGCTACCTAAGGCCCACTTGACTTCACATTCCAGGATGTCTGGCTCTAGTTGAGTGATCACGCCATCGTGATTATCTGGGTCATGAAGATGTTTCTTGTATAGTTCTCTTGCGTATTCTTGCCACCTCTTCTTAATATCTTCTGCTTCTGTTAGGTCCATACCATTTCTGTCCTTTATTGTGCCCATCTTTGTATGAAATGTTCCCTCGGTATCTCTAATTTTCTTGAAGAGATCTCTAATCTTTCCCATTCTATTGTTTTCCTCTATTTCTTTGCATTGATCGCTGAGGAAGCCTTTCTTATCTCTCCTTGCTATTCTTTGGAACTCTGCATTCAAATGGGTATACTTCTCCATTTCTAATTTGCCTTTCACTTCTCCTCTATTCACGGCTATTTGTAAGGCCTCCTCAGACAACCATTTTGCATTTTTTGAATATCTTTTTCTTGGGAATGGTCTTGATCCCTGCCTCCTGTACAATGTCACAAACTTCCATCCATAGTTCTTCAGGCACTCTATCAAATCTAATCCCTTGAATCTGTTTGTCACTTCCACTGTATAATCGTAAAGGATTTAATTTAGGTCATACCTAAATGGTCTAGTGGTTTTCCCTCCTTTCTTCAATTTAAGTCTGAATTTGGCAGTAAGGAGAATTTAGCAATGGGGGAGAATGTGTGCATTTTCATGTATGGCTGAGTCCATTCACTGTTAATGTGAAACTACCACAACACTGTTAACCAGCTATACCCCAATACAAAATAAAAAGTTTGGAAAAAAAAAAAAGAAAGATCAAGTACATGGATGGATCTAGAAAATTTTATGATTAGTGAATTGTCTCATATAGAAATATAGTATAAGACTTTTATGGGAATCTAAAATATAAAACAAGGAAATGTATACATCAAAACAGAAAGAGGCTCACAAACAAAGGAAAAAAATTAGAGGTGACCAGCAGGGAGAAGGGCAAGAGAAGGGTACAAGATTAAGAAATGCAAATTACTATGTATAAAGCAGATAAGAAACAAGGAGATTCTTTATAGCACAGATAATTATACCACTATCTTGCAATAACTTTTAATGGAGTATAATCTATAAAAATACTGAAACACAATGCTGTGTACCTGAAAATAATGTTTTAAATCAACTATATTTCAATAAAATAAATTAAAAAAATAAATTTCAACATGAAAAGTTAGAAAATTATAATAAAAGTGTCTTAGACAAACCAAAAGAAGTTAATACTATATTCTGAATGACCTGATGTAAGATTTCAGGCACAGAAATCAAGGGAGTTAAATCCAATTGGCATGAGAAAATTTAGATTGAAAGACCTATATAGCTATATAAATTTATTTAAATGCAAAATATTTTGTATACAATACTTACATGACTCTGTGTACTCTCAAAGCATTTCTACCAACTATTTAATTATGGAAACTAACAGAAACTCACAAAATTATAATATATGTTATTATAGTTTTAAATTATAAATACATCTCTATATACAAATATTTCTCCAAGTAAAAAGACAGTCAGCAAAATCAATGACAGCACCAAATTCACTCACTGATTTGTCTAAATAAGCTCTTTTAAAACTTATCTATGTCATATCATTTAGCTAGATTTTTGAGGACAAATGCACATGGGGGAAAATATAGCTATAAGTACTGAATAAACTATGTTGGAAATATTTCATGACCTTTGTAGATATTAAATTCAATTTTAAATTATTTATTAAACCATAAATGAATGTTCAGTGAGCATTCTAGCATTCTTGTTATGTTTGATGATAAAGTAAGAAAAATAGGTATTTTCAACCTTTATCATATTAGCATAAATTACCTAAAAACTGAAAATATTCTTATATTTAAAGCTGAATTGTGATGATTTTATCTACTGGATAACATTTCCAAATAAAGTCATCAAAATCCTAATGTAAATGTGTACTTGTTTGTAGAATGTAATTTTTCCATCGGTTGTATTAATGAAATATCAATTACCCATCAAAAACTCTATTTATTTTATTGTAGTTGATGTACAATATTATATGTTACAAATGTACAATATAGTGATTCACAATTCTTAGAGGTTATTTTCCATTTATATTTATTATAAAAATCCTGGCTATTTCTCCTGTGTTGTACAATATATCCTTATAGCTTATTTTATACATAAAAGTTTATCTCTTAATCACCTATCCTTTTATCTTCTTCCCACTTCCTTTTCCCCACAGGTAAACATAAATTTGTTCTCTACAAAAGAGTCCGAAATGCAGTACTTGGATGCAATCTTAAAAATGACAGAATGATTTCTGTTTGTTTCCAAGGCAAACCATTCAATATTACAGTAATCCAGGCCTATGCCCCAACCAGTAATGCTGAAGAAGCCAAAGTTAATCAGTTCTATGAAGACCTACAAGACCTTTTAGAACTAACACCCAAAAAAGATGTCCTTTTCATTCTAGGGGACTGGAATGCAAAAGTAGGAAGTCAAGAAACACCTGGAGTAACAGGCAAATTTGGCCTTGGAGCACGGAATGAAGCAGGGCAAAGGCTAATAGAGTTTTGTCAAGAGAACGCACTGGTCATAGCAAACACCCTCTTCCAACAACACAAGAGAAGACTCTACCCATGGACATCACCAGATGGTCAACACCGAAATCAGATTGATTATATTCTTTGCAACCAAAGATGGAGAAGCTGTATACAGTTAGCGAAAACAAGACCAGGAGCTGACTGTGGCTCAGATCATGAACTCCTTATTGCGAAATTCAGACTTAAATTGAAGAAAGTAGGGAAAACCACTACACCATTCAGATATGACCTCAATCAAATCCCTTATGATTATACAGTGGAAGTGAGAAATAGATTTAAGGGACTAGATCTGATAGATAGGGTGCCTGATGAACTCTGGACGGAGGTTCATGCCATTGTACAGGAGACAGGGACCAAGACCATCCCCATGGAAAAGAAATGCAAAAGAGTGAAATGGCTGTCTGAGGAGGCCTTACAAATAGCTGTGAAAAGAAAAGAAGCAAAAAGCAAAGGAGAAAAGAAAAGATATAAGCATCTGAATGCAGAGTTCCAAAGAATAGCAAGGAGAGATAAGAAAGACTTCCTCAGTGATCAATGCAAAGAAATAGAGGAAAACAACAGAATAGGAAAAACAAGAGACCTCTTCAAGAAAATTAGAGATTCCAAGGGAACATTTCATGCAAAGATGGGCTCGATAAAGGACAGAAATGGTATGGACCTAACAGAAGCAGAAGATATTAAGAAGAGGTGGCAGGAATACATAGAAGAACTGTACAAAAAAGATCTTCACGACCAAGATAGTCACGATAACATGATCACTGACCTAGAGCCAGACATCTTGGAATGTGAAGTCAAGTGGGCCTTAGAAAGCATCACTACGAACAAAGCTAGTGGAGGTGATGGAATTCCAGTTGAGCTATTTCAAGTCTTGAAAGATGATGCTGTGAAAGTGCTGCACTCAATATGCCAGCAGATTTGGAAAACTCAGCAGTGGCCACAGGACTGGAAGAGGTCAGTCTTCATTCCAATCCCAATGAAAGCAATGCCAAAGAATGCTCAAACTACCGCACAGTTGCACTCATCTCACACGCTAGTAAAGTCATGCTCAAAATTCTCCAAGCCAGGCTTCAGCAGTATGTAAACCGTGAACTCCCAGATTTTCAAGCAGGTTTTAGAAAAGGCAGAGGCACCAGAGATCAAATTGCCAACATCCGCTGGATCATGGAGAAAGCAAGAGAGTTTCAGAAAAACATCTATTTCTGCTTCATTGACTATGCCAAAGCCTTTGACTGTGTGGATCACAATAAACTATGGAACATTCTGAAAGAGATGGGAATCCCAGACCACCTGACCTGCCTCTTGAGAAACCTGTATGCAGGTCAGGAAGCAACAGTTAGAACTGTACATGGAACAACAGACTGGTTCCAAATAGGAAAAGGTGTACGTCAAGGCTGTATATTGTCACCTTGCTTATTTAACTTATATGCAGAGTACATCATGAGGAAGGCTGGGCTGGAAGAAGCACAAGCTGGAATCAAGATTGCTGGGAGAAATATCAATAACCTCAGATATGCAGATGACACTACCCTTATGGCAGAAAGTGAAGAGGAACTCAAAAGCCTCTTGATGAAAGTGAAAGAGGAGAGTTAAAAGGTTGGCTTGAAGATCAACATTCAGAAAACAAAGATCATGGCATCTGGTCCCATCACTTCATGGGAAATAGATGGAAAAACAGTGGAAACAGTGTCAGACTTTATTTTTTTGGGCTCCCAAATCACTGCAGATGCTGATTGCAGCCATGAAATTAAAAGACGCTTACTCCTTGGAAGGAAAGTTATGACCAACCTTGATAGTATATTAAAAAGCAGAGACATTACTTTGCCAACCAAGGTCCGTTTAGTCAAGGCAATGGTTTTTCCCGTGGTCATGTATGGATGTGAGAGTTGGACTGTGAAGAAGGCTGATCGCCGAAGAATCGATGCTTTTGAACTGTGGTGTTGGAGAAGACTCTTGAGAGTCCCTTATACTGCAAGGAGATCCAACCAGTCCATTCTAAAGGAGATCAATCCTGGATGTTCATTGGAGGGACTGATGCTGAGGCTGAAACTGCAATACTTTGGCCACCTCATGCGACGAGTTGACTCACTGGAAAAGACTCTGATGCTGGGAAAGGTTGGGGGCGGGAGGAGAAGGGGACGACGGAGAATGAGATGGCTGGATGGCATCACCGACTCTGTGGACATGAGTTTGAGTGACCTCCGGGAGTTGGTGATGGACAGGGAGGCCTGGCGTGCTGTGATTCATGGGGTCGCGGAGAGTCAGACACGACTGAGTGACTGAACTGGACTGGACTGACTTCCTTTTCCCCACAGGTAAACATAAATTTGTTCTCTACATCAGTGAGTCTGTATCTCTTTTGCTATATTCACTAATTTTTTACAGTTCTCTGATTTCACATATAAGTGATATCATCTTTGTGATAAATAGATATATCACATATAAGTGATATATCACATATAAGTGATATCCTTTTTTTCCTGACTTACTCCACTTAGCATAATACCCTCCAAGTCCATCCACGTGCTGTAAATGGGAAAATTTCATTCTTTTGATGGGTGAGTAATACTCCATTGTATATATTTACCACATCTTATCTATTCATCTGTTGATGAACACTGATCAGTTGCTCCCATATCTTTTCAATGATAGATAATGCTTCTATGAACATTGAAGTACAGGGATCTTTTTGAAATAGCATTTACATGTTTTTCAGATACATACCCAGGAGTGGAACTGCTGGGATATATTGTATTTCTGTTTTTAGTTTTTTGAGAAAAAAATTGAGATTTGTATTTTAAGACCATTTGTAAAATTCTGACACACATTAACTACAGATTTAATTTTTCTTCTAACAGACAAAAGGAATGAGTGAAATTTACAAATTAATAGAATATATCACAATAGGACAAGGTTACTGCCAGATATTTTTGCTTTGCTTTGGAAGGCGGGAAATACACCTTCCTTTGCAAAGGGGAGGCCCCCTTGCACAGTGAGACAGCAAATTCTGACCAAACACTTGATAATATATTCTGTAGCCAAATATATCACTGTGTAAGTTTAATCACAATTACAATGCACAGATAAATGGACAAGTTGATGACAATTTCAATTATATTCATGACAACATATCAATTCAACAATACAATATAAAGAGGCATATGTTATTGGTCCGGATTGAGAGAGGTGAGCAGAATGCTGTAGCTTATTCATTTTCAAGAATCTTCAAGAATAAAGGAAAGAATTATGGATGGTTCAAGAAACTACTCAATTTCTTTACCTATGTTCCACGTAAAATATAGAACAGGATATATTACTAAAAGAATCCTGAAATTTTGGGGAAATTTTTACAACTCTACTGTGTCCACATTTAGGTCATTACATTTCTGTTTTAATGCAATGGTGAGTAAAAACACTATTGAAACAGCAAGGGGCTCAATGTAATGAAAGAAAGAAAGAAAAGAATTGGTTAGACTAAACAAGCACCCATAGCTTACCTTGGATGAGAATGGCACACAAGGAAAATAAGAGTGTTATCATTAGATGGGAAAGGTTATTGGTCCCTTGTCTGCAACTGGTATGAGATCACTTAGGGCTGAGAATGATTCTTCAGGCAAAGAATAGGTTCACAGAGTTACATTATGTGGCAAGAGAAGAAAAGACATCAGACATTAGAGATGAAGTCCTGTCAAGAAGATTAGAAAGACAAATGATATGAAAAAGGAATGGGAGGAACAGGATAAAGTGGAGCAGAGAAAAGAAAAAAGGCAAAGAAAAGGAGGTATAAATGGTTTGGTTCAGTTTGTAATTCTCTTCAGGATTTTCTTCACAGCAATTTTAACATCCTTGTTCCTGAGGCTATAAATGAGAGGGTTCAGCATGGGTACTACATTGGTGGAAAACAGTGTGAAAAACTTTCCCTGCTCCACAAACCCAGAGGATGGTAGCTTGACATGGGTGAGCAGCCCAAATCCATAGAATAGAATAACTGTTGTAATGTGGGAACCACAGGTGCTCAAGGCTTTGGACCAACCTTTAGATGATGGTATATGAAGGATACTGAAAAGAATCAAAGCATAAGAAATAAAGATAATGAGGCTAGATACTATGACAACTGTTCCCACAACAGCAGAAACCACAATCTCATTGGCATAAGTGCTGCTGCAGGAGAGCTTGAGCAGTGGGAAGATGTCACACAGGTAATGGTTGATGATATTGGAATCACAAAATATCAGCCTCATCATAAATCCTGTGTGGACCATGGCTCCAGCAAATCCCATCACATACGAACCAGACATCAGCAGAGAACACACCTGAGAGGACATGGCCATTGTGTACAGCAAGGGCTTACAGATGGCCACATAGCGATCATAGGCCATGGCTGTCAACACATAGCACTCAGAGTTGACAAAAAAGCAGAAGAAAAAGAGCTGAGACATACATCCTGTAAAGGAGATGACATTCCTGTCAGAAATAAAGCTTATTAGCATTTTGGGGGTAAAGACAGATGAGTAACAGAGATCAATGAAGGACAGATTGAAGAGATAAAAGTACATGGGCGTGTGCAGGTGTGAATTTAGACAAATTACAATCATCAAGCACAAATTGCCCACCACAGTGACCAGGTAGTTCAGCAGAAACAGAGAAAACAGGGGTAGCTGGAGTTTAGGTCGGTCTGTCAACCCCATAAGGATAAACTCACTCACAGAAGAGGCATTTTCCATAGTCATTTACACCACAGTCATGGTCTGGAGGAACAGGGGCAGAAACTGAGACTAACAATGGAGCTTAATGGACCTTCCCTCTTTGTCTCCGAAGTGAGAGCTGGATCTCTTGGTTTATAACCCCAGGGTTGCCTAAACACTCAGCAAAGCATTCAAGATACAAGCCTTCTGATGATTATTGCTGCAGATTTCTCATTTTCTTCTTTCTGCCCTTACTCCTTTTGTTTGTCTCTGTGCTGAACAAATGTAGATAGGCTCTCAGTGTCTGCACAACATTCCTGCCTCTCTCCAGGCTCTGTTCAGGATCAGGGCTGAAAACAGCAATAAACAGGCAGTGTTCCCCAAAACTCTTCATTTATATAGTTTGAGGTTTGAGGGGAGTTGAGACAAAGGCAGTTCAACACTCTCCCGCTTTTTCCTCGATGGCTCACTGCCACTGAACCTTAAGGCTCCTTCTGCCCTACAGTTCTGTGAGGTTCAAAGTTTCTGACAATGAATGAGGGAGTATCCATCACCGTGGTCCTCATTCTTTGACATGCTACAGAACAGGCCATATATTTGAGAATTTTTCCAGAAGGTATTCTTCATTTGCAAAGAGGAAAGCAACCTTATATAATCTCCAACCTATTCTATTCCTTGTCATTCTGGGAAAGTTGAGGAGAAAAACAGAAAATTATTCTCTTCCTTGAGATTTCTTCTCGAGTTAAATGAGCCCACTGAGGGTGGAAATTAATCAGCCTGTATTTCCACCCTGTGTCATTGATCTTTTGGGACACAATGTTCTACTCAATTTACAGTTTCACAATAAGAATTCTTAGTCCCCAAAGAAGACGACTGTGTGAGCTGATATTCACTTCTTCATCATCTCCTGGAACTTATGCCCAGTTCTCAAAAGGAACATCTGGGGCATGATCATTTGCCATTGTTAGCACTTTCCTAGAGTCTCTGGGATTGCATGAGTGAGACAGTATATCACAGCTTTAGCATTTTCTGTGCTTATGAATTTCATCTCTGTAAAGAGGTGTAGTGAAATGGTTATGAGACTATTGGTGTGCCCCTAAAGTTTAATTCTTGAGTTAAACTTCTTAATTGTGAGACTATAGACAATGAAATAATCTGTCTGATCCTTACATATATTTATATATATCTACCTATATATATCTAGGTAGATAGATAGATGTATATCTATAAAATGAGACTTGCAAGTGAGCTATCTCATAGGACGGTTTTGCGGGGTAAATGAGTTATGTCACACAAAATATTAGGAACATAGCTAGCATGTAATAAGAGATTGAGAAATGTTGGTACTTCTTCCCAACTGTATTCCTAATATCAGGATTTCTCAGCTTGGCTCGAATGAAATCTGGCACTACTGACATTTTGGTCTAGATAATTTTGGGGGATGCTCCTGTGTATTACAGGATGCAAAGCATCCCTTTCTGCAACCCATTAGTGTCTCCCCATCACCAACTGTGAAAATGAAAATGTTCTCCAGGCACTGTCATATGTTCCCTCAGTAGCAAAAACCTGTGTTTAAGAATTGTTGACCGATGTTTATTTATACCTGGTCTTCTAACATAATGGCCTTTGAGACAATTCTCTCTTATTTCTACTTATGTCCCTCCAGCTCAATATGCCCCAAATTGAATTCAGCATTTTCTTACAGTTTCCACTGCTGGTCTTCTGGGTTATACTTTTCAAAGCTATTTTCACCAATCTCCAAACAACGGATCCATGAATTCAGCATAAGCAGTTCTCACTCACCATTTTCATCTAGTCTTCAAGAACCAGAGAATCCATCTCTTTGAAATTTTTGGCCTTTCTTCTCACTTACACAGCTGACTTACAGTGTCTCTTCATCTCAAATTTCAATGACTCTAGTTTTCTAATGCGGATCCCTATGGAATTTGACAATAGGTGAGTGAACTCCCGGAGTTGGTGATAGACAGGGAGGCCTGGCGTGCTGTGATTCATGGGGTCGCGGAGAGTTGGACACGACTGAGCGACTGAACTGAACTGAACTGAACCACTGTCACCTGCTCATCATCACTATACAAATGCCCATTGAAACACACACACACAAACATAGACAAATATCCATCTTTCTCTTCCTGTTCTCCATCCTTAATTCATACCTATGTGATTTTCAACATAAATTAGGTGAGATCAATATTCTTGTGGTACTTTATTAATACCATTTAAGCACTAATCATAGTGAATCCATCTTGCTAATGATTGCTTTTATTTCCATATTCTTTCTTGTTTTTCTTTTTATTCCACAGACTCCCGGATTTTCCTCTGACTTCTTCTCCAGCTTTTGTAAATTCTTCTCTGCATGTTCAACAGTCTCTAAGAGGAGGAAGAAGGTTAATGATGTTAACATTCCTTAAATTTCTACTCTCATGCCTGGTTTTCAGTTTGGTAAAGCCTCCCTCAAATGTGTAGGTAATCACCTAATTTGGAGAGTGTTTAAGCCTTTTTAAGGAATAAATCTCTAGATTTTACTGGGTGATAATGGCAACACTTAACTTACGACATGGAGAGATAGGAATATCTGAATATTCAATTACTTACTTTTTTCTTTTATTTTTAATTGAAAGATAATTGCTTTATAGAATTTTGTTGTTTCCTATCAAACTCAACATGAATCAGCCAAAGGTACACATATAACTCCTCCCTTTTGAATCTCCCTCCCCATCCCAAACTTCTAGATTGATATAGAGACCCTGTTTGAGTTTCCTGAGTCATACATCAAATTCCCGTTGACTGTATATTTCACATATGTGAATGTAAGCGTCCATGTTACACTTTCCATACATCTCACCCTCTCCTCCCTTCTGCCCATGTCCATAAGTCTATTCTCTGTCTGTTTCTCCACTGCTTCCTTGTAAATACATTCTTCTGTACTATTTTTCTAGATTCTGTATTCATGCATTAGAATATGACATTTATCTTTCTCTTTCTGACTTACTTCACTCTGTATAACAGGCTCTAGGTTCATTCAACTCATTAGAACTGACTCAAATGCATTCCATTTAATGGCTGAGTAATATTCCAATGTGTATATACACCGCAGCTTCTTTATCCATTCATCTGTGGATGGACATCTCGGTTGCCTCCATGTTCTAGCTATTGTAAATAGTGCTGCAATGAACAATGGGATATTTGTGTCTTTCAGTTTTGGTTTCTTCGGGGTATATGCCTAGGAGTGGGATTGCTGAGTCATATAGTGGTTTTATTCCTAGTTTTTTAAGGAATCTCCATACCCTCTTCCATATGGTAATTTGGCTGTATCAAATTACATTCCATATGTAATTTGGCTATATCAAATTGCATTCCCACCAACAGTGCAAGAGCATTCCCTTTTCTCCACACCCTCTTCAGCATTTATTGTTTGTAGACTTTTCGATGATGGCCATTCTGACTGGTGTGAGGTGATATCTCATTGTACTTTTGATTTGTATTTCACAAATAATGAGTGATGTTGAGCATTTTTTCAAGTGTTTGGTAGCCATTTGTATGTCTTCTTTGGAGAAATGTCTATTTAGGTCTTTTCCCTACTTTTTTTTTTTCTGCTATTGAGTTGTATGAGCTGCTTGTGTATTTTGGAAATTAATCCTTTGTCATTTGCTATTATTTTCTCCCATTCTGAGGGTTGACTTTTCACCTTGCCTATAGTTTCCTTTGCTGTGCAAAAGGTTTTAAGTTTAATCAGGTCCCACTTGTTTATTTTTGTTTTTATTTCCATTACTCTAGGAGGTGGGTGATGGAGAATCTTGCTTTATGTCATCAAGTGTTCTGCCTATGTTTTCTTCTAAGAGTTTTATACTTTTTGGTCTTACATTGGAGAAGGAAATGGCAACCTACTCCAGTAATCTTGCCTGGAGAATCCCATGGACAGAAGAGCCTGGTGGGCTACAGTCCATGGGGTCTCGAACAGTCTGGATCTTTAATCCATTTTAACTTTTATCTTTGTGTGTGGTGTTAGGAAGTGTTCTAATTTCATTCTTTTACATTTAGCTGTCCAGGTTTCCCAGCACCGTTTACTGAAGAGGCTGTCATTGCCCTATTGTATATTCTTGCCTCCTTTGTCAAAAATAAGGTACCATAAGTGCATAGGTTTATTTTTGGGCTTTCTATCTTATTCCATTGGTCTATATTTCTGATTTTGTGCCAGTACCATATTGTCTTGATGACTGTAGCTTTATAGTATAGTCTGAAGTAAGGAAGGTTGATTCCTCCAGCTCCATTCTTCTTTCTCAAGACCGCTTTTGCTATTCAGAGTCTTCTGTATTTCCATATGAATTGTGAAACTTTTTGTTCTAGTTCTGTGAAAAATGTCTTTGGTAATTTGATAAGTATCACATTGCATCTGTAGATTGCATTTGGTAGTCGTCATTTTCACAATATTGATTCTTCCTACCAAGGAACATGGAATAACTCTTCATCTGTTTATAACATCTTGGATTTCTTTCACCAGTGTCTTATAATTTAGAGTGTATAGTTCTTTTTATCAAATTGGGTAAGTTTATTCCTAGATATTTAATTTTTTTTTATGCAATGGTGAATGGGATTGGTTCCTTAATTTGTCTTTCTGATTTTTCATTGTTAGTTTATATATTATATATATATGCAAGTGATTTCTGTGTATTGGCTTTGTATCCTGCAACTTTGCTAAATTCACTGATGAGGTCTAGTAATTTTCTGATACTACCTTTAGGGTTTTCAATGTATCATGATATCTGCAAACAGTGAGAGCTTTACTTCTTCTTTTCTGATCTGGATTCCTTTTATTATTCTTTATTCTCTCATTGCTGCACCTATGACTTCCAAAACTATGTTGAATAATAGTGGGGAAAGTGGACACCCTTGTCTTATCCGTGATCTTAGGTGGAACGCTTTCAGTTTTTCACAAGAGAATAATGTTTGCTGAAAGGCTTATTTCAGTAATTTCTGCTTATTTACTATTTTGAGATAGGTTTCTTCTCTGGCGATTTTGTGAAGAGTTTTAATCATAAATGGGTGCTGAATTTTGTCAAAGTCTTTTTCTGCATCTATTGAGATTATCATATGGTTTTATCTTTCAATTTGTTAATATGGGGTATCACATTGATTGATTTGCGTATATTGAAGAATCCTTGCATCCCTTGAATAAACCCAACTTAATCATAGTGTATGAGCTTTTTGATATGTTGCTGAATTCTGTTTGTTAAAATTTTGTTGAGGATCTTGCATCTATGTTCATCAGTGATATTGGCCTATAGTTTTCTTTTTTATTGGGTGTGGGTTATCTGGCTTTGGTATCAGGGTGATGGTGGCCTTGTAGAATGAGTTTGGAAGTGTTTGTTCCTCTGCAATTTTTTGAAAGAGTTTTAGAAGGATAGGCAGTAGCTCTTCTCTAAATGTTTGGTAGAATTCTCCCGTGAAGCCATCTGTTCCTGGGCTCTTGTTTTTTGGGAGATTTTTTTTTATCACAGCTTCAATTTCAGTGCTTGTAATTGGGTTGTTCATAATTTCTATTTCTTCCTGGTTCAGGCTTGGAAGATTGAACTTTTCTGAGAATCTGTCTATTTCTTCCGGGTTATCCATTTTATTGCCATATAGTTGTTGATAATAGTCTCATAATCATTTTTATTTCTGCATTGTCTGTTGTAACCTCTCCTTTTACATTTCTAACTTTCTTGAATTGATTCTTTTCTCCTTTTTTCTTGACGAGTCTGGCTAAAGATTTGTCAATTTTGTTTATCTTCACAAAGAACCAGCTTATAGTTTTATTAAACTTTACTATTGTTTCTTTCATTTCTTTTTCAGTTATTTCTGCTCTGATCTTTATTATTACTTTCCTTCTACTAATTTTGGTGGGGTTTTTTTTTTGTTGTTGTTGTTGTTGTTCTTTTTCCAGTTGTTTTAGCTGTAATATTACATTGTCTATTCAATGTTTTTATTGTTTCTTGAGGTAGGATTGTATTGCTATAAATTTCCCTCTTTGAACTGTTTTTGCTGCATAGGTTTTGAGTTGTAGTGTTTTTATTGCCATTTGTTTCTATAAATTTTTTGATTTCCCTTTTGATTACTTCAGTAATCTGTTGGTTATTTAGAAACATATTGTTTAATCTCCATGTGTTTGTGTTTTTTAGTTTTTTTTTTTTTTTGCTTATTATTGCTATCTAATCTCGTAGCACTGTGTTTGGAGAAGATGTTTGATATGATCTCAAATTTCTTAAATTTACTGAGGCTTAATTTGTGACCCAAGATGTGATCTATCCTGGAGATTGTTGCATGTGCACTTAAGAAGGTGTATTCTTCAGCATTTGGATGGAATGTCCTAAAGATATCAATGAGATCCATCTCATCTAATGTATCATTTAAGATGTGTTTCCTAATTAATTTTCTGTTTTGATGATCTGTCCATTGGTGTGAGTGGGGTGTTAAATTCCCCTACCATTTTTGTGTTACTGTCAGTTACTCCTTTTATCTCTGTTAGTGTTTGTCTGATGTATTGAGGTGCTTCTATGTTGGGTGCATAGATATTTACAATTGTTATGTCTTCTTCTTGGGTTGGTCACTTTATCATTTTGTATTCGCTTGTATTCTTTATTTTATTATCGCTTGTATTCTTTATTTTAAAGACTATTTTGTCCAATATGAGGATTGCTACTCCAGCTTTCTTTTGCTTCCCATTTGCATGGAGTACATTTTTCCATCCTCTCACTCTCAGTCTACATGTGTCTTTGGGTCTGTGGTGGGTTTCTTGTAGACAGCATATGTATTGGTCTTGTTTTTGTATCCATTCAACCAGTCAGTGTCTTTTGGTTGGAGCATTTAATCCATTTACCTTTAAAGTAATCGTTGATATATATGTTCTTATTGTCATTTTCTTAATTATTTGGGGTTGATTTTGTAGATCTTTTACTTCTCTTGCATTTCTTGACTATTTAAGTCCCTTTAACATGGTGTTGGAGAAGACTCTTGAGAGTCCCTTGTACTGCAAGGAGAGCCAACCAGTCCATTCTAAAGGAGATCAATCCTGGGTGTTCATTGGAAGGACTGATGCTAAAGCTGAAACTCCAATACTCTGGCCACCTGATGCAACGAGTTGACTCACTGGAAAAGACTCTGATGCTGGGAGGGATTGGGGGCGGGAGGAGAAGGGGATGACAGAGAATGAGATGGCTGGATGGCATCACCGACTCTGTGGACATGAGTTTGGGTGAACTCCGGGAGTTGGTGATGGACAGGGAGGCCTGGCATGCTGTGATTCATGGGGTCGCGGAGAGTCGGACACAACTGAGTGACTGAACTGAACTGAACTGAACTGAACATGTGTTGTAAAGCTTGTTTGGTGGTACTGAATTCTCTTAACTTTTGCTTGTCTGAAAAGGTTTTGATTTCTCCATCTATTTTGAATGAGATCCTTGCCAGGTAGAGTAATCTTGGTTGTAGCTTTTTCCCTTTCAGTACTTTAAATATATCCTGACATTCCCTTCTGGCCTGCAGAGTTTCTGCGGAAATATCAACTGTTAAACATATGGGGTTTCTTTGTACATTACTTGTTGCTTTTCCCTTGTGGCGTTTAATATTCTTTCTTTGTATTTAGTCTTTGGTAGTTTGATTAGTATGTATCTTGGTGTGTTTCTCCTGGGTTTATCCTGTATGGGACTCTTTGTGCCTCTTGAACTGATTGACTCTTTCCCTTTCCACCCTGTGAAATTTTTCAACTAATTTCTCTTCAAACGATTTCTTACACCCTTTCTTTTTCTCTTTGTCTTCTTGGACCCCTATAATTCCAATATTGCTGTGTTTGATATTGTCCCAGAGGTCTCTGAGATTATACTAAGTTCTTTTCATTCTTTTTACTTTATTCTGCTCTTCAGAAGTTATTGCCACCATTTTATCTTCCAGCTCACTGATTCATTCTTCTGCTTCAGATATTCTGCTATTGATTCCTTTGAGAGTATTTTTAACCAGTAATTTTGAAGTTTGTCTCTGTACATTTATTCTTTAATTCTTCTATGTCTTTGTTAATTGATTCTTATATTTTCTCCATTCTGTTTTCAAGGTTTTCAATCATCTTTATTTTTATTTATTTATTTTTTATTGGAGGCTAATTATTTTACAATATTATATTGGTTGGTTTTGCCATATATTGACATGAATCCTCCCCGGGTGTACATGAGTTCCCCTTCCTGAACCCCCCTCCCACCTCCCTCCTCCGCTTTTCCTCCCTCTGGATCATCCCCTCACACCAGCCCCGAGCACCCTATAATATGCATCGACCCCGAACTGGTGATTCGTTTCACATATGATAATATACATGTTTCAATGCCATTCTCCCAAATCATCCCACCCTCACCCTCTCCCACAGAGTTCCAAAGACTGTTCTATACATCTGTGTCTCTTTTGCTGTCTCGTATACAGGGTTATCATTTGCACCTTTCTAAATTCCACATATATGCGTTAGTATACTGTATTTTTGTTTTTCTTTCTGGCTTACTTCACTCTGTATAATAGGCTCCAGTTTCATCCACCTCATTAGAACTGATTCAAATGCATTCTTTTTAATGGCTGAGTAATACTCCATTGTGTATATGTACCAAAGCTTTCTTATCCATTCGTCTGCAGATGGACATCTAGGTTGCTTCCATGTCCTGGCTATTATAAACAGTGCTGCGATGAACATTGGAGTACATGTGTCTCTTTCAATTCTGGTTTCCTCGGTGTGTATGCCCAGAAGTGCGATTGATGGATCATATGGCAGTTCTATTTCCAGTTTTTTGAGGAATCTCCACACTGTTCTCCATAGTGGCTGTACTAGTTTGCATTCCCACCAACAGTGTAAGAGGGTTCCTTTCTCTCCACACCCTCTCCAGCATTTATTGCATGTAGACTTTTGAATAGCAGCCATTCTGACTGGTGTGAAATGGTATCTCATTGTGGTTTTTATTTGCATTTCTCTGATTATGAGGGATGTTGAGCGTTTTTTCATGTGTTTGTTAGCCATCTTTATGTCTTCTTTGGAGAAATGTCTGTTTAGTTCTTTGGCCCATGTTTTGATTGGGTCATTTATTTTTCTGGAATTGAGCTACAGGAGCTGCTTGTATATTTTGGAGATTAATCCTTTATCAGTTGCTTCATTTGCTATTATTTTCTCCCATTCTGAAGGCTGTCTTTTCACTTGTTTATAGTTTCCTTTGCTGTGCAGAAGCTTTTGATTTTAATTAGGTCCCATTTGTTTATTTTTGCTTTTATTTCCAATATTCTGGGAGGTGGGTCTTGGAAGATCCTGCTGTGATTTATGTCAGAGAGTGTTTTGCCTACATTCTCCTCTAGGAGTTTTATAGTTTCTGGTCTTACATTTAGCTCTCTAATCCATTTTGAGTTTATTTTGGTGTATGGTGTTAGGAAGTGTTCTAGTTTCATTCTTTTACAAGTGGCTGACCAGTTTTCCCAGCACCACTTGTTAAAGAGACTGTCTTTTCTCCATTTTATATTCTTGCCTCCTTTGTCAAAGATAACGTGTCCATAGTGCATGGATTTATCTCTGGGTTTTCTATTTTGTTCCATTGATCTATATTTCTGTCTTTATGCCAGTACCATACTGTCTTGATGACTGTGGCTTTGTAGTAGAGCCTGAAGTCCGGCAGGTTGATTCCCCCAGTTCCGTTCTTCTTCCTCAAGATTGTTTTGGTTATTCTAGGTTTATTGTATTTCCATACAAATTATTTGTTCTAGTTCTGTGAAAAATATCGTTGGTAGCTTGATAGGGATTGCATTGAATGTATAAATTACTTTGGGTAGTATATTCATTTTTACAATATTTATTCTTCCAATCCACAAACACGGTATATTTCTCCATCTATTAGTGTCCTCTTTGATTACTTTCACTAGTGTTTTATCGTTTTCTTTGTACAAGTCTTTTGTTTCCTTAGGTAGATATATTCCTAAGTATTTAATTCTTTTCATTGCAACAGTGAATGGAGTAGTTTCCTTAATTTCTCTTTCTATTTAAAATACAGACCGCTTCACGAATCTGCGTGTCATCCTTGCGCGGGGGCCATGCTAATCTTCTCTGTATTGTTCCAATTTTAGTATATGTGCTGCCAAAGCGAGCACTCGATCATCTTGAGTGTCATCATTAACTTTTTAAAAATTTATTTTATTTTAGATCTCCTTTTCCCAGGCTTCAAGTTTGAGTTCTTTCTTCCTTTTCTTTTCTGCCTCCTAAATTCATCCAGTGGTTTATGTAAGTTTCGTATAGGGTGAGATTTATGCTGAATTTTCTTTTTGATTGTTTGTTTGTTTTTCCTCTGATGGGCAAGGCTGAGTGAGGTGGTAATCCTGTCTGCTGATGGTTGCGTTTGTATTTTTGTTTTGTTTTTTTGTTTAGATGAGGAGTCCTGCACAGGGTGCTACTGGCGGTTTGGTGATGCTGGGTCTTGTACTCTAGAGGTTTCCTTAGTATGAGTTCTCACTATTTGATACTTCTTAGAGTCAGTTCTTTGGTAGCCTAGGGCCTTGGAGTCACTGCTCCCACTCCAAAGGCTCAGGGCTTTGTCTCTAGTCAGGAATGAAGATTCCACAAGTGCTTTGTTATGGCATTATTTGAGATTGAAATAAATACCCAAAAGTGAGAAACTGAAGACCTATCCCAGACAAATGGCAGTTACAAAATCAGGAAAATAATAATTAAATTAATTGAATATACACATATACATATACACCCATAAGAAAAATCAAAACAGTCCAACTAAAGTAAAGCACAGTAGAGTGACATGGTGAACAAAGGAAACAAAAAATTATATCTACCAGTTAAGAGCAAATCTAACTAAAGCACAAACTGGGAAACAAAACTAAAGCAGGGTTCCAAGTAGGGAATAAAGCAATGAAAACAAAACTAACAAATATGCTGAAAGAAAAGGAAAGAAAGAATATATATTCAAAGTTAAATAGAAGTAGATCGGGAAGATTTATATACATTAAAGATTAACTACATTGGGAAAAGAGCAGTAGGAAAAGCACAGGAATAAATGTAGAAAATAATAATAATAGGTTTTTAAAAATTAAAATTAAATTAAAAATAGAAAAAAGAAAAAAAAGAGAGAAAACTCCATAGAATTGCAAAAGAACAATGTAGAGGCAGAGGATTATAATAACAATAAAACATGTGGCTGAGAAAAAAAAAAGCTCAAAACCTTGATTAGATTTTATAGTGCCAATAAAACTGACAATTACAACAGGGGGGAAAAAGGAAAAAAAAAACCCAATGAATCTAAAGAACAAGTAAAAATCGCAAGAATAGTAAATGTTTTCCTTGAGTCGCTTCTGTCAGAATCCTTTCTCTTGCTGGGAGTCACAGTCTGCCTCAACTTCCTAGTTTGCCCTTCAACACTGTGCTGGTTCTGGACCTGCTGTGGGAGCAACTCAGATTCTAATCTGGTCCTACTCCTGTGTATTGTCCAAGGTCCACAGCTATCAGAACTAATGTGTTTTCTTTTGTGGGAGGCCTCAATGTTCTTTTATATAGTCCATAGACACAGAGTTTGCCTTGTCGAACATGTGGATTTAATCCGCAGCTTGTACAGCTGATGGGAAGGTTTTGGGTCTTCTTCCTTAGCCACTTTGCCCCTGGGTTTCAATTGTGGCTGTATTTCTACCTCTGCACGTAGGTTGTCCACTGGGGGTTGCTCCCGAGGCTGCCCTGGAGGACTTGGGTCTTCCCCAGTGAGGTTCAGGTGTGGAGATGGTGCATCTGCTTGGGCTGCAGGGGTTCTGGCAGCACCAGGTACTCAGGGGAGTTGGTGGCTAGGACAGCAGGAAATATAGTGCTCTAGAAGGGCATGGCAACCAGTATTGGCCAATACATTCCAATATTTTTGCCTGGAGAACCTCCCCTACCCCCACAACAGAGAAGCCTGGCAGGTCACAGTCCTCAGGGTCGCGGAGAGTTGGACATGACCAACGTGACCTGCATGCATAAATGAAAGACTTTTTTTGCCTGTGGCAGCTCTGCCCCAGTGAGGCTTGGGCATGAAGGTGGCACAGCTGCTTGGCTTGCAGGGACCGTGGTGGCACCACGTGTGCAGGGACACGGACTACCTCTGCCACAGAAGTTATGACCTTATGCTACTGCTGCTGCTGCTAAGTCGCTTCAGTCGTGTCTGACTCTGTGTGACCCCATAGATGGCAGCCCACCAGACTCCCCTGTTCCTGGGATTCTCAAGGCAAGAGTACTGGAGTGGGTTGCCATTACCTTCTTCGATGGCCCTATAAGAGTCTTTTTTAAAGCCTCTGGTAGCTGGTGATCAGAAGGCCTCTTTGATCAGTATTTCTCTGTAGCTCTGCCCATTCAGGCACTTAGAGGGCTCCCTTGCCTGGGTCCTTCTCTGTTGTTCAGCCTGTCAGGCACTTAAAGTGGGGTCCTACTCTTGTAGTTCAGTGCCTCAGGGGTTTGATGAGCCAGTCTGTCTGTTTTTCAGCTGCAGATGCTGGCCTGTGGGGATAGAGAGGCTATGGTGATGGTTTCACCCCCTAAGCATAACTCAGCAGTATCACCTTGCTTCCAAGGCTGCTTGGCTTTCCTCCACAGGCATTTCCCAGCACAATATTCTCCATCACATCCCCTTGATACATTTCTCCACATTCAACAGCAGCCCTTGCTCTGGGATTGCTCAGTTCAGTTCAGTTCAGTCGCTCAGTCGTGTCCGACTCTCCGCGACCCCATGAATCACGCTCCCCAGTCCCTAAAACCCAGCACCCAGGTTCTTCACCTTCTAGGCTGTATCCCCATCTGGGGTTTGTATGGCTGCAGCAAGGACTGTCTGATTCTCATCCCATTTAGGCTCCCACAGATAAGCTGTTTCACTCTTAGCCTTAAATGTTTTTCCTCTGACTCAGACAGACAGTTGCCCCAGTGTGGGGATCAGATCCCTGCTTCAGTTCCCCCACCTGCAGAGGGCAGGTCCAGTCTTACTAACACTCCTGTTTTTCTTTCTAGTTTCTTCATCCTACCGAGTTTTGCATGATTCTACATATTATTTACCACTGGTCAGGTACTCCCGTCTGCTCTCAGCTGGTGTTCTGCATGCACTCTGTCTGAAGTCATATTCCTGATGTATCCGTGGAGAGAGATGTACTCCACATCCACCTACTCCTGTGCCATCTTGTTCTCCCTATTACCAAGAGCCAGGAACTGTGCTAAGAAACAAGTAGGCGGCATTTAATTTAGTTTTCAAACAAAGCAGATATTTAAGTTTTGTTTTTCAGAGAGCTGGATAGTAGAATGGATTATCCCCAGGTCACACAGCAAGTAAGAAAGTGAAAGTGAAGTTGCTCAGTTGTGTCGACTCTTTGCCACCCCATGAGCTGGGGTCTACCAGGCTCCTTCATCCATGGGATTCTCCAGGCAAGAATACTGGAATGGGTTGCCATTTCCTTCTCCAGGGGATCTTCCCGACCCAGGGATCGAACCCAGGTCTCCCGCATTGGAAGCAGAAGCTTTTAACCTCTGAGCCACCAGGGAAGCCCAGCAAGTAAGAGGTTGAATTAAAATTTCAATTCTCTACTGTCTAACTTAGTATCATAATCATTAAGAATTATGAAATCATGAAATTTGGAAACTGGAATAAATGTTAAAGGTAATTTAATCCAACCAGGTGATTGCATCTTTAAGCAATATTTGCTAAGCAATTGACCAAGCCCACGGCAACATTTTGACTATAAGATCACGGTGTGTCTGGTTATTGGAATAATAAACCTTTGTTGTGAAACCGAATATTTCTCCTTACTGTTTCAAGCAGTTTGTTTTACTTTAATCTCTTAAGACATACAAAGATATACCTCTAAAATAAGTCCATATGTTTAACAGTGCAATGACTGTCACGTGCCACGTGCAGTTTTACTCTGCTAAAAAATATCTTCAGTTACTTCAGCCATTCTAAAATGACCATATTTCTAGATCATTTTTCTGAAGTTGTCCAGTATTTCCCTATCACATAAAGTATTGTACCTCAAATTGAGCACACTTGTCCAAATATTGATTGAGCATTAAGTAGGAACGTGAGTTTCCACTTTCTGCGATCGACTAATCTTCATAAATTTAAACTTAAAAACACACTGGTCTTTAAAAAAATACACTAGTTAATGTAACTGCTGACTAATATTAATTAAAATTTCTACTTATATTTTGTATGTACTCTACTAATTCATATCCCCACCATCTTTGAATTCTATGGAGAAAATATGCAAAATGCATGATTATTTTAAAAAGCACATCATAAATTGCCCTTCAGTTCAGTTCAGTTCAGTCGCTCAGTCGTGTCCGACTCTGCGAACCCATGAATCACAGCACGCCAGGCCTCCCTGTCCATCAGCAACTCCCGGAGTTCACTCAAACTCATGTCCATCGAGTCGGTGATGCCATCCAGTCATCTCATTCTCTGTCGTCCCCGTCTCCTCCTACCCCCAATCCCTCCCAGCATCAGAGTCTTTTCCAGTGAGTCAACTCATCGCATGAGGTGGCCAAAGTATTGGAGTTTCAGCTTTAGCATCAGTCCTTCCAATGAACACCCAGGATTGATCTACTTTAGAATGGACTGGTTGGATCTCCTTCCAGTCCAAGGGACTCTCAAGAGTCTTCTCCAGCACCACACTTCAAAAACATCAATTCTTCAGGGATCAGCTTTCTTCACAGTCCAACTCTCACATCCATACATGACCACGGGAAAAACCATAGCCTTGACTAGAAAGACCTTGGTTGGCAAAGTAATGTCTCTGCTTTTTAATATGCTATCTAGGTAGGTCATAACTTTCCTTCCAAGGAGCAAGTGTCTTTTAATTTCCTGGCTGCAATCAGCATCTGCAGTGATTTTGGAGCCCAAAAAAATAAAGTCTGACACTGTTTCCACTTTTTCTCCATCTATCTCCCATGAAGTGATGGGACCAGATGCCATGATCTTTGTTTTCTGAATGTTGAGCTTCAAGCCGACCTTTTCACTCTCCTCTTTCATTTTCATCAAGAGGCCTTTGAGTTCCTCTTCACTTTCTGCCATAAGGGTGGTGTCATCTGCATATCTGAGGTTATTGATATTTCTCCTGGCAATCTTGATTCCAGCTTGTGCTTCTTCCAGCCCAGCGTTCCTCATGATGTACTCTGCATATAAGTTAAATAAACAGGGTGACAATATACAACCTTGACGTACTCCTTTTCCTATTTGGAACCAGTCTGTTGTTCCATGCCCAGTTCTCACTGTTGCTTCCTGACCTGCATACAGGTGGTCTTCAAAAACCATTATTATATTTTGGAAATATGAATAATTATTTGACTTCCAGTACTTCAACCATGAAGCTCAAATCGCCTAAACCATTCTTAGTGCACTGCTCCTGGGGTCACAGAGTTGGAATATATGACTTAAATATATGATATTCCATTATATTCCCTTGCTGCTAAGTCACTTCAGTCATGTCCGACTCTGCGACCCCATAGATAGCAGCCCACCAGGCTCCCCAGTCCCTGGGATTCTCCAGGCAAGAACACTGAAGTGGCTTGCCATTTCCTTCTCCAATATTATATTCTCTTAGAGTATTCAAATTAGAAATAAGATCAGGGTTTTCCTGGGACTTGGAAAAACTGTTGAGATATAAATATGATGCCGGCTAAGCAGTTGTGTTTCTAAACTCCTGGGTCATGGTCTGGGCTGGAAGAAGGTGAGCACTAAAGCAGCAGATCTCAGGTGGAATAAAACAGATAGTGGCCAAGTCCTACTGAAATTCTAGGGCTTCCCTGATAGCTCAGCTGGTAAAGAATCTGCCCGCGATGCAGGAGACCTGGGCTCGATCCCTGGATTGGGAAGATCTCCTGGAGAAGGGACAGGCCACCCCCTCCAGTACTCTGGCCTAAAGAGCTCCATGGACGGTATTGTCCGTGAGGTCACAATGAGTTGGACATGACTTTCACTTTCAATTTTTTAAAATTCTGAGTGGATTTTCTGAAAGAAATATCTCAGACTAATACAACTACTTTTCACAGCCTTGTGTAACATTTGTTTACAAGTTACAGAAAGCATACCCTACTATCATTTATTCTGAGTGAAATGAAAATAGTGGTCATTTGACATGCATTATATTAATATAGGCACAGAGGGTATGAAAGGAAAAGAAAAAGTCCTCAGAAATAAGAGTAGTAATATTTGCTATGAATGACTTTAAAAATCCAGAATTGGTATCTTCTTTTAAAATGTTATTTGATATCTTAATTATAATTTTCTTGAAGTCTGTAATTTCTATTCTGGAACAACCAGAATCATTTTTTTTCGAGAGATCCCCACATTATGAACTTCTTCTGATGAGAGACAAATTAATGATCTCCCAAGAATTACTCTTCCTCATAAACATGTACATACACACACAGAGGAACACAAATGTACACTTATCTACTCTATATACTTAGAACCTCGGACAGGACAATGGACCCTGGAAGTCACTCTGCAGTGACTGAGTTTATCCTCTCTGAGGTCACAGAAAAGCCACAACTCCAGCTGTCACTTTTCCTCCTCTTGTTAGGAATCTATGTGGTCATGGTGGTGGTAAACCTGGATGTGATTACATTGATAGGGCTCAGTTCTCACCTGCACACTGCCATATACTATTTCCTCAGCAATTTGTCCTTAATTGACTTCTGTCAGTCCAGTGTCATTACCTCCAAAATGCTGGTGAACTTATGACAAAGCAGAACATCATTTCTTACTCTGAATGCATGATTCAACTCTACTTCTTCAGCACTTTTGTTATTGCAGAGTGTCACATGCTGGCTGCAATGGTATATGACCGCTATGTTGCCATCTGCAACCCCTTGCTTTACAACGTTATCATGTCTTACCACATCTGCCTCTGCCTCACAGTGGGAGTTTATATTTTGGCCATCATTGGATCCACAATCCATACAGGATTTATGTTGAGACTCTTTTTCTGCAAGAACAAGGTGATTAACCATTATTTCTGTGATCTCTTTCCACTCTTGGAGCTATCCTGTTCCAGCATCTTCATCAATGAATTATTGGTTCTATTCTTGAGTGCATTTAACATCCTAACTCCTGCCTTAACCATCCTTACATCCTACATCTTCATCCTGTCCAGCATCCTCCAAATCCACTCCCCTGAGGGCAGGTCCAAAGCCTTCAGCACCTGCAGCTCTCACATCTCAGCTGTTGCTGTTTTCTTTGGATCTGCAGCATTCACATACCTGCAGCCATCGTCTGTGAGCTCCATGGATCAAGGAAAAGTGTCCTCTGTGTTTTATACCTGCATTGATCCCATGCTAAATCCTCTGATTTACAGTCTATGGAATGAGGATGTCAAATTTGTCCTGAAGAAAATTCTGGAAAGAGGAAAATGTATATGAATAGAATCAATAGCATGATGTCATAGAAGTCATTTGGTTTGCTGAGATATCTAGTGTGTTAGATTTACCGTTCGAAGTTTTGGAAATTTAATGATACTTCTCTATGTAACTCACCTCCAAAATTCTCCTCCTGACTACTTCTTTGAACATACATTACATTGATTATATAAGGAAAAATACAATAGAATTTTTAAAAAATCTTGAATATTAAAGGAGCTTACTTTTTTAAAAAATAGTTTTAAAAAAGGAGTTTACTTTTATTTTTAATAATAGTATATCTAGGAAGAACAACAATGCTTATGATGATTATGGTGAAAATCACAGTAATGCATATTAACAAGATTTATGAAATATAAAGCAGTATGCCCAGTACTTTAAATGGATAGCTTTGTTTACTATATTCCTTCAGGACAAATACTAATATTATTTTCCTTTGAAAAGAAGAAATGGAAGGTTATTTCATTTGTGTAATTGCCATGGTCCCAGACATAATAAATGAAAGAGAAAACATAAGTGATACTTTTGCACAAGAAGATTGTGAGTAGGTCCAATGCCTCCCTGAGAATTCCCTTCTATATGTCAAGCATCATCACTTTCCTATAAGACTGTGTTTCTTTTCTCTAGATGTATTCTATGTTATTTTCACTTTTATTTCCTTTGAGATAATGAAAACAATCAAAATCTTTCAAACTGTGTTGGTCAAAGCAAAAATTGCAAAGATGGAGATTTATTGTGGAGTTTCACAGTAGACAGTAATTAAACAGATTCAAATTATAATTGAAATGTAAATATGTATAAAGCAGCCCAAACAACATTGTCTTATCTTTATACCAATAACGCTATAACTATTTATCAAGCAGCTGTTCATAAAAGATAGAAATCCTGCTGAGCTATATCACTTTCATGTTGTTAAAGCTCTTCTGTTCCATGCTTTATTGAGTTTATTCATGTTCAGTTCAGTCCCTCGGTTGTGTCTGACTCTTTGCATCCCTATGGATTGCAGCACACCAGGCTTCACTGTCCATCACCAACTCCTGGAGCTTCCTCAAGCTCATGTCCATTGAGTCGGTGATGACACCCAACTATCTCATCCTCTGTTGTCTCCTTCTCCTCCTGCCTTCAATCTTACCCAGCATCAGGTGTCCAAAGCATTGGTGCTTCAGCTTCAGCATCATTCCTTCCAATGAATATCCACATTGATTTCCTTTAGGGTTGACTGATTTTATCCCCTTGCAGGCCAAGGGACTCTCAAGATTTTCTCCAACATCACATTTCAAAAGCATAAATTCTTCAGCGCTGTTTCCTTTATACTCCAACTCTCACATCCACACATGACTAATGGAAAAAACATAGCTTTGACAATGTTGGCAAAGTAATATCTCTACTTTTTAATATGCTTTCTAGGTTGGTCATAGCTTTTGTTCCAAGGAGCAAGTATCTTTTAATTTCGTGGTGGCAGTCACCATCTGCAGTGATTTCTGAGCCCAAGAAAATAAAGTCAGTCTGTTTCCATTATTTCCCTATCTATTTGCCATGAAGTGATGGGACCAGATGCCATGGTCTTAGTGTTTGAACGTTGAGTTTTAAGCCAGCTTTACTTTCATCAAGAGGCTCTTTAGTTCCTCTTCACTTTCTGCCATAAAGGTGGTGTCATCTGTGTTTCTTAGATTATTGATATTTCTCCTGGCAATCTTGATTCCAGCTTGTGCTTCATCCAGCCTAGCATTTTGAATGATGTACTCTGCACATAAGTTAAATAAGCAGGGTGATGATATACAGCCTTGACATATGTTAATGCCTTTTTGTGCCATAATCTATAGAGTTGCCATTTCATGTTATGTTCTCTTTGAAACATCTCTTCTTTTCCCTCATACTGTTGCTTTTTTGATTGTGCGTCTTCAGTTCAGTTCAGTTCAGTTCAGTCGCTCAGTCGTGTCCGACTCTCCGTGACCCCATGAATCACAGCACGCCAGGCCTCCCTGTCCATCACCAACTCCCGGAGTTCACTCAAACTCATGTCCACAGAGTCGGTGATGCCATCCAGCCATCTCATTCTCCGTCGTCCCCTTCTCCTCCCGCCCCCAACCTTTCCCAGCATCAGAGTCTTTTCCAGTGAGTCAACTCATCGCATGAGGTGGCCAAAGTATTTCTTATAATTACAAATACTCATATTATTCTAAATGCTCAGTTGTCTCCTGTATTTTCCTAATTCAAACCATCCTATTCATTATTGCCATATCAATGTCCTTTAAATAGTGTGCTATCTATTCACCTGGCATAACAAGTTGCAGTGTTTACTTATAGTATCCAAATATTGAACAAATATATAACTTTGTTGCTTTTTACTCACTAAATTCTATCCAACTCTTTGCAACCCCATGGATTGTAGCCTGCCAGGCTTTTCTGTCTATGGGATTTCCCAGGTAGGAATACTGGAGTGCGTTTCTATTTCCTTCTCCAAGGATCCTCCCAAAGGATTATCCCGATGCAGTGGAAGATGCATGACTCCTGCATTTGCAAGTGGATTCTTTACTGCTGAGCCACCAGGGAACTCCATAATATAACTTTACCTCCTTGTATTTCATTAAACATTAATTCAATATCAGATAATCATTTTCAAAGAGCACTCATTTTTTTCCCTCATGGAAACTCACACTCTTTCAAGTCATTTCACTCATACACCCTTGCACACCCTTGCGCACGCCCTCCCACATCCTTGCACGTCCTCACAAGTCCTCACGCATCCTCCCACACCCGTGTAGACATCTGCATGACCTTGCACACCCCAAAGAGCACTCATATTTATCATTTGACTTAATTTTCATCAGTTCTATTTGCTCAGTCGTGTCCAACTCTTTGCAGCCCCATGGACTGTAGCCCACCAGGCTCCTCTGCTGATGGAATTTTCCAGGTGAGAATAGTGTAGTGGGATGCCATTTCCTACTTCAGAGGATCTCCATCTCCTGCATTGGCAGGGGGATGCTTTATCCCTAGAGCCACCTGGGAAGCCAGTGGTATAAAGGAGGGGAGATGGTTACAATCACAACTCCTGTCATAGGTAAGATTCCTAGTCCCATGCTTTTCCCAACAAGCACAAATGCATTAACAGAGGACAAATACTAAAGCTTCTGGTGGAAAATTCTTGAACTACCAGGGCTTAGGCTCCTAAATAAAACATAGGTGAAACTCCAATACTTTGGCCACCTCATGCGACGAGTTGACTCACTGGAAAAGTCTCTGATACTGCGAGGGATTGGGGGCAGGAGGAGAAGGGGATGACAGAGAATGAGATGGCTGGATAGCATCATTGACTCGATGGGCATGAGTTTGAGTGAACTCTGGGAGTTGGTAATGGACAGGGAGGCCTGGCATGCTGCGGTTCATGGGGGTCGCAAAGAGTCAGACACAACTGAGCGACTAAACTGAACTGAACATGCTAGTAAAGTAATGCTCAAAATTCTCCAAGTCAGGCTTCAACAGTATGTGAAGTGTGAACTGTGAACTTCCAGATGTTCAAGTTGGATTTAGAAAAGCCAGAGGAACCAAAGATCAAATTGATAAACATCTGTTGGATTTTTGATAAAGCAAGGGAGTTCCAGGAAAACATTTATTTCAGCTTTATTGACTATGCCAAAGGCTTTGAATGTGTGGATCACAAAAAACTGGAAAACTCTTAAAGATATGGGAATACCAGACCACCTGACCTGCCTCTTGAGACACCTATATGCAGGTCAGAAAGCAACAGTTAGAACTGGACATGGAACAACAGACTGGTTCCAAATAGGAAAAGTAGTACAGCAAGGCTGTATATTGTTAGACTGCTCATTTAACTTATATGCAGAGTACATCATGAGAAATGCTGGGCTTGATGAAGCACAAGTTGGAATCAAGTTTGCTGGGGGAAATAGCAATAACCTCAGATATTCAGAAGACATCATCCTTTTTTTTATTATTTTTTAATTGGAGGCTAATTACTTTACAATATTATATTGGTTGGTTTTGCCATACATTGACATGAATCTGCCCCGGGTGTACATGTGTTCCCCATCTTGAACCCCCCTCCAAATTCCCTCCCCATCCCATCCCTCTGGTTCATCCCAGTGCACCAGCCCTGAGCATCCTGTATAATGCGTCGAGCCTGGACTGGTGATTCATTTCACATATGATAATATACATGTTTCAATGCCATTCTCCCGAATCATCCCACCCTCATGTTCCCCCACAGAGTCCTAAAGATTGTTCTATATACCTGTGTCTCTTTTGCTGCAGAAGACAGCATCCTTATGGCAGAAAGTGAAGAAGAACTAAAGAGCCTTTTGATAAAAAGTGAAAGAGGAGAGTGAAAAGGTTGACTTAAAGCTCAATATTCAGAAAACTAAGATCATGGCCTCTGGTCCCATCACTTCATGGGAAATAGATGGGGACACAGTGAAAACAGTGACAGACTTTACTTTTGGGGGCTCAACCATGAAATTAAAAGTCTCTTGCTCTATGGAAGAAAAGCTGTTACCAACCTAGACAGCATATTAAAAAGCAGAGACATTACTTTGCCAACAAACGTCTGTCTAGTCAAAGCTATGGTTTTTCCATAGTCATGTATGGATGTGAGTGTTGGACTATAAAGAAAGCTGAGGGCCAAAGAATTGATGCTTTTGAACTGTGGTGTTGGAGAAGACTCTTGAGAGTCCCTTGGACTGCAAGGAGATCCAACCAGTCCATTCTAAAAGAAATCAGTCCTGCGTATTCATGGGAATGACTGATGCTGAAGGTGAAACTCCAATACTTTGGCCACCTGATGCGAGAGGTGACTCATTGGGAAAGACCCTGATGCTGGGAAAGTTTGAGGTCAGGAGGAGAAGGGGGAGGCCGGATATGAGATTTTTAAATGACATCACCGAGTCAATGGACATGAGTTTGAGTAAGCTGCTGGAGTTGGTGATGGACAGGGAAAACAGGCATGCTGCCATCCATGGGGTCACAAAGAGTTGGACATGACTGAGCAACTGAACAGAATTTAACTGCACGGAACCATTGTTGCTATGATCTTCTGCTCCTCCTCAAGCTCTCCTACTCTAGCACCTATCCACATTCGTCCCATGGAGGGCAAATCCGAAGACTTGAGCACATGCCACTCCCACATCTCAGATGTTGCTGTTTTCTATGGATATGCAGCATTCATGTGCCTTAAGCCATCACCTGTGAGATCCATGGACCAAGGGAAAATGTCCTCTGTGTTTTATGCTATTGTTTTGCCCGTGCTGAATCCCCTATCAACAGCCTCAGGAATAAAGATGCCAACGTTTTCCTGATGAAACTTGACAGAAGAATATTTTTGTGATCAGACACAGAACATGAGCATGATATTTTAGATCTGCTGCTGCTGCTGCTGCTAAGTCACTTCAGTCATGTCTGACTCTGTGTGACCCCATAGACGGCAGCCCACCAGGCTCCCCCATCTAGTTTTTGCTTATTATATTATATGGCTATATGGTTCTCTTACTTCAAAATCCTTACCAGATCTTACAATCTCAGTTAAGATCTCCTTCATACTTTGTAACATTGCTCAAACCAGTATGCCTCCTACTATGCCATTTATTGTTTTGGGTGTGTACTTGCCTGCTTATTGTCCAAAATGTACTGCGCTGTAGTGTTCATAAAGATTATCCCCGTGCATGTATTTCATTGCCATATATGCAGGACATAAGATAGTTCCTGCCACTAGAAACACCTTGATAATTCTCTTATTTTCTTTTAAAAAATATTTATGGGAAGCCATATTTATTTCACACTGTGTTTTTTCACTACTTTCTCCAATTAGCTACATATGACTTTTAAAAGTTAAAATCAATTAAATTTATGTTTGAAGAGTTCTTAAAAAATCTGCAATAAAACTGATGACATCCTATATTATTTCTACACAAAAATTTAGAAGCATGAACTTGAGTAATTTCTATATCAAACTCGAGTGCAGGTAAGATAACTTGTAAACATCTGATTTCTTAAGTCATTAAATACAGTCAAAACCCCAAAATCCTTGAAGCAAAACTCTTGGTTATCAAGCATACAGCATACATGAATTTAAAAATAATATGTATATTTGTTATCTGATGGGGCAACACAGCAAATCTGGAGATACAGTGGTACCTGGATCTTGAACACTTCAGTCTAAAATACCGTGGTTTCCCATACCTAGACCAGAAAAAATCTTCACCTATATTGATACTGAGAAAATTCTAAGTATGTAGAATTTTATCTATGTAAATTATAGGTCAATAAATTTAGTTTAAAGATAAAAAAAATATGAGTTATACTGTTGCAGTCAGAGTTGTGGATCTTCCTAGATTGCCACCTTGAACCAGAACATGATTTTTTTTTTATTATTCTATATTTTAAGCAAATTTTTTTCACATTAAGTGACAGATCTCTATATTATTCCTCAATATTTCTTTTATTTATAGAGTTAGATAAAGTCATTAACTTATTCTACTTGTTAGGAACTTTTCATGGGGTAATGACAGTAACCAGTTGAAACCTTCCTGCAGTCTGCATGTTAAAATATTTCAAGTACTACTGTTTTATAAATACATTATGGTATCTAAATATAGTTAAATACAGGTCAATGAGAAAAAAATCGTTCAACTATTGCACACAAAGATTTTTTTCAATTTTTTGTTTATCTCTTATGTGAAATCACTTTAGAATGTTCCTTTAATGCAGGTCTTAAATATTTCCTAAAATTTTGAATTTTTATATAGCTTGACATGAAATTCACCAGAGTTCTAATAAGATCTATTACAAGCTTGCTTCCAACCTACAATCTAACAAAAAATGATAAATTACAATGATACGACACTATTAAACACTTGAGAGTCAAAGGAAGAAAAGGGAATTGCTAATTGTAACTTATCCCAAGAGTTGATACTTGTAGGGTATGATCCTACTGGGAGATCATTAGCATTATCTGTTCCTCATCTGACTCTTAGCGTCAACATTCACAGTATAAATCACCATTCATATCAACCAGCCTTTGCAGAGGGCCATTGACTTCAATAGAAGTCAGGACCAGTGACTCAAAATTATTATGACAGTATCTTCTAGGTTATGACGCTACACCAAGAAGTCCTGCAAGGTTAGTACTCAGAACTATCCACCTGCATCACCAGAACCATTTTTCCCTTCAGAGAAATAAAGGAGAAGACACAGCACTGGTGTGCTGGGGAGCAAGAGGGATGTACTTGAATCCCAGTCCTGGACTTTAAAAAGTTAGATCTTCTGTTCTAGCTCCCTCACAGTGCACTAATTGATGCAAGCAGCTATTTTTTTGTTTTTATCTGTCCTCACTCTAATATTCACACTCCCTGAGGAGGAAAGGTTACCTTATCATCTCTCTGTCCCTGCTGGAGAAAGTTATGGCCAGTATTCCTTTGTTTACTCACCTCCACTCAGGCAGTGTGAAAGAGTTTCATTCACTTGTGTTGGAGTCTATGCTAACTTATTACTACAATCCTTTCAATAATTTTATTTAAAAATCATATTTATTGATTCTTTTATATAAGGTATTGTGCTAAACACTGTATTGAGTTTAGTCTAGTACAGAAGAAAAGCCGATAAGTACCTCATAATAATTGATGCAGAATTAAGCACGTACTAAATGTAAACATGAGAAAGGTAGCCTCAGCACACAGAAAATGGTCTTATTAACTGAGGTTTTCATTATTAAAGCCTTTAACTTAAGGACTCTAACTATTGAATAGATTTCATCAGATACACTGGGAATGTGTGAGAGAAGATAAAGAGATATAATGAGTCATAAAAGAGATTCTATCAAACGCTGTTTTGTGTAACAGTTAAATCATGTAATACCTGGTGGGACATAAAAATAAAAGATTTTGTTGTTATGTGATATAAATCATGAATGACAGAAATTTATTCAAACTTTTTTTGGAGAACTTGGAAAATTTTGATATTTAGGAGTTAATATTGAATAAAAATTTCAAATTTCAGTATCATTTTATATATTTAGGTAGAAATGAGGAACAAGAAAATGTCTTGAGGAAAACAAAAGCAAAATCCCAGCCATCATCTAAGGAATGAAAATGACACTAAAACAAAAGCAACTCAATAGAATAAAATTAAAATAACAATGACAGTATAAGGGTCTTTCCAAGGATATGAGACTGTGCTAAACATCTCATAGGAATCAGTATTATGAATTTACACAGAAGGTAGATTTTAGTGTTTCTGTTTTTCAGAGAGTTGGAAGGTAGACATATTATCACAAGATCACGCAGGAAGAATGGGGTCAAGCTGAGGCCTCAATCCTCTACTGTCTACCATAATCAGGATTCATTAGAATGAAGATAATAGAAATACATCTAATCCAACTACCATTACATATGTCCTTAAAGAATATCTGCTATGTACGTGGTTATTCAGTCTCTGCTCCAACTTTTATGACTGTCCGCTCAGGTGTGTCTGGTGATAGGGATGTTTGTCTTTGCTGTGAAACCAAATATTTTTTCCCATGGTTTGAAGCAGTTAATTTTACCCAATCTTTTGAATGTATACAATAAGTTCAGTACCTCCCACTGCCATGTGATGAACATTGAGATAAATTTCCTGTGCTACATGAATTTTTGCCTTGCTAGAAAAAAAATATCCTTGGTTGTTTTATCCATCTTAAAATAACTGATTTCTAGATGATATTTATGAAACTGTGCAGCTTTACTTATATCACACACAGTATTTTACTTCAAACTGAACACAATAGCCAAATATTACTTGAGTGTTAAGAATATGAATTTCTATTTCCTTTGCAAATCTTGACTAAAGATACATTGGTCTTTAAAAGAGACATCACACTGTTGACTAGTATCTAACTGACATTCAGTTCAGTCGCTCAGTCGTGTCCGACTCTTTGCGACCCCATGAATCACAGCACGCCAGGCCTCCCTGTCCATCACAACTCCCGGGGTTCATTCAAACTCATGTCCATCGAGTCGGTGATGCCATCCAGCCATCTAAATCACCTATTTTATTTTGCATGTACTTTACTAATCCACATCTCTCCCATCTTTGAATTCTATTGCTAGCACAAGCAAAATGCATGACTATATTTTAAAAAGCTTGGCATACCAAACACCTAGTGTTTGTGTTCAAAGGCATTTTATGATTTAGAGAATAGAATTATTTTCTCACCTCCACCATTTAAATCATGAAATCCAAATGTCACTGATCAATCTTGGTACACTGATGCCCTAGTCACAGTGGTGTAGTATGTGACTTGTATTTAGACCATTATACTCTCACCCCTAAAATTATCCAAATCAGAATAAGAAGAATGGTTCCTGGGGTGGAAAAACCTTTCGAGGTATAAGCATGATGTCTGTCAAGCAGTTGCATTTCTGCTCTCTGGAGTCAAAAGTCCAGGGAGAAGGAAGTTGGGACATTAAAGCGTCAGATCTCAGGTGAAATGATACTGGTCATCACATTTCAGATATTTTCAGTTGAGATGTTACTAAAGAAGACAGCCCCAACTAATATAACTACTTTCCACAGACTTGTGAAACCTCTCTGTATTAATTATAGATAGCATATACAACTATTACCTATTATAAATGAGATAAAAATACTATGCCATTCAACAAGAATGAAATTAATATATAAACATAGAAACTTGGAGGAAGGAAGAATACTCAAAATAATACTAGAAATGTTTCTGTTGACTGACTTTAAAAATCCATAAATTGTTGTTTCTCTTAAACTTTATGAAATTTCTTAATTGTAAAGTTCTTGATGTTTATAACTTCTATTCTAATTCAATGAGATTCATTGTTTGTCCTAGAGTAGCAGGAGATACTGGAGAATTCCCTGCATTATGTATGTCCTCTGCTGAAAGATAAAGAATGATCTCTAGAAATACTCTCTGCCTTTCTCTCTCTCTCACACACAAACATACACACATGCATAAACCTCTCTCTCCCTCTCTCTCTCTCACACACACACAGATATATACTCATTTTCTCTGTTTGTTTTTTTTTTTTTTTTTAAACTTAGATCCTGCTGAGAAGAAAATGGACCCAGGAAATCACTCCTCAGTGACTGAGTTCATCCTTGCTGGGCTCACAGAACAACCACAACTCCAGTTGCCCCTTTTCCTCCTCTTCCTAGGAATCTACGTGGTCACAGTGGTGGGGAACCTGGGCATGATCATATTGATTGGGCTCAGTTCTCACCTGCATACACCTATGTACTATTTCCTTAGCAACTTGTCCCTTATTGATCTCTGTCAGTCCACTGTCATTACCCCCAAAATGCTGACGAACTTTGTGACAGAGAAAAATATCATCTCCTATCATGAATGCATGACTCAGCTCTATTTCTTTCTTCTTTTTATTATTGCAGAGAGTTATATGTTGGCTGAAATGGCATATGACCGCTATGTTGCCATCTGTAACCCCTTGCTTTATAATGCCATCATGTCTTATTATAGGTGCTTCCAGCTCACAGCAGCAGGTTATATCTTGTGCATCATTCAATCGACATTCCATACTTGCCTTATGTTGAGACTCTATTTCTGCAAGGCCAACGTGATTAACCATTATTTCTGCGATGTTTTTCCACTCATGGAGCTATCCTGTTCTAGCATCTATTTCAACGAGTTATTGGCTCTAGTCTGCAGTTCTTTCAATGTCCTGATTCCTGCTTTAACTATTCTTACCTCCTACACCTTCATCCTCTACAAAATCTTCCACATCCACTCCACGGAGGGCAGATCCAAAGCCTTCAGCACTTGCAGTTCCCACATCTTGGCTGTTGCTGTTTTCTACGGATCTGCAGCATTCATGTACCTGCAGCCATCATCTGTGAGCCCCATGGACCAAGGGAAAGTGTCCTCTGTGTTTTATACCTGCATCGTGCCCATGCTGAATCCTTTGATCTACAGTTTGCGGAATAAGGATGTCAAATTGGCCCTGAGGAAAATTCTGGGCCTTGAAAAATATAGATGAATAGACTCACTGTTGGTGTCATATCAGAAATAAATGTTTGCTTTCCTGAGATATGCAATGTTTTAGTTTTATTGTTCAAATTTTTGGAAATTCAGGATCATTTCCCCATACAATACATTTCCCAAATTCTCTCCAGGCTAATACTTTGTTATACTGATTTTGTATGGAGAAATATCAAGAATACTGTCAGAGACTCTTGAGAATTAAAGAAGCTCCAGTGTAATATAAAAATACAAATAACAAGAATAACTATGATGATCATCATAATGTAATAACATTATCATTGAGATAGTATAAAATATCAAACACTGTACCCAGCACGTTATATTAGACAACTTTCTTTAATATTTATGTTATCTCTCAAGGCAAGTCCTAGTATTCTTTCCATTTGAAAGATGAATAAATTGAAGCTTGTTTACTTTGAGTGAGTGCCCATAGTCCCAAACTTAATAAAGACAGAGGCTAGAATGTCTGGCTCCAGGAACTGTGATTTTACTCAAAGTAATCTATTGCCCCCAGGTAATTGTGGGTAAGTGTAAGACCTTCCCAATAATTTCCTTCTATACATTAAGCTTCTACTTTCCCTGTGAGACTGTATTGCTTTCCCCTAGACCTCTTCAATGCTATTTTCACTTTTATTTCATCTGATTTAATGAAAATAATCAAAATATTTCAAACTTGTGTTGATCAAGCAAAAAGACCAAACACAGAGTTAATACAGAATCTTAAGATAAGACTCATCAATGAGATTCAAATATCATGTTCAATACCAACAATTTTCATAAAAATAGCCCAATACATTTTTATCTTTAAACCATTAGTTTTATACTGTTTATGTAACAGGGACTTCCCTGGCAGTTCAACAGTAAAGAATATAGCTGCCAATGCAGGGGACGTGGGTTCAGTCCTTGGGTGAGGAAGATATCCTGGAGAGGGAAGTGGCAACCCACTCCAGTATTCTTGCTTGGGAATTTCCATGGAGAGAGGAGCCTTGTGGGCTACAGTCCACAAGGTCACAGAGCATCCATCCAACACAACCTTACCACTAAACTACAACAGTAAACTTATGTTAACAACTTCTCGTAATAAACTAAAATTATGTAGGTTGTATCACTTTCATGAGGTTCATGCACTTTTGCCATGGAAGTTATAAACAATTGCTATTTCTTGTCAGTTTTATCTTGGAAATATCTTTTCTCTCCCTTCATATTGGTCTTTTTTAGCTTCTGGGCATTAACATCTGGTAAGTATAAATTCACATGAAACTCTAAATATCTAGTTGTCTTCTGCCTCTTCTCAATTCAAATCATCTTACTCATTACCAACAGATCAACGTTCTTTGGGTAGTGTGCTGCCTTATTCACCTGTAGTGTCCAAATATACCACAAATATATAAAGCGTAATTTTATTTACCACCCATGTATATTATGATCCATTCTTTCATCAATGTCAAGCATTCATTTTCAATTATTTCATATTATTTGACTTAATTTTCATATTATTTATATTATATTTTCATATTAGTTGACTGAATTTTCATCAGTAATATAAAAAGAAGGTAAAATGGCTATAATTACAACTTCTATCTTAGGCATGGTTCCTAGTCTGCTATATATAGTCCAGAATATATATAAATATATATATATATAAATCAGCCAAATCAGCACATATACCCTGTCTGAACTGAAAGAATGGCTTCTATGGGTCCCTTCAAATTTTTAATTTCTGAATAATTATAGGAATGATCTGTTTACTTCTTGTTTACATTCTTTCTATATCCGACTGTTACTAAACTCCAACTCTCTTTCTCATTTCTTTTATTTGGCACAGTAAAGCAACTTCAATCATAGTCTGTTTACTTATAAGGTGGTATTCCAGACACACAGTATTCTTCTCCAAACATATCAGAATCGTGCAGCCACAGCAAACCCTTAGCTAAAAGATTTTTGGTGCATGGGTATGGTGGATTTTCCTTGAATCTGAAAGAACTCCAGTGGAAGGTATTCAAACAAGAGATCCTCTAGCACCTTGTTTCTCAGAGTGATCTATAGATGAGAAATAGTGGAAAAATCTGAGAGATTTTATTTAAAATGTGTAATCTCAAACCATACATGAGACTTACTATTGGAATCTGCTTTTGATCAAGATCCTTAGGTTATTCCCGTGCACATTAAAAGTTGAGAAGCTTTAGAAAAATATTGATATCTGACCTCACATGCTAAAATTTTGGCTTAATTGGTATAGTGTTCACCATCGGTATTGAAATTAAGGAAATATTTTAAAAAACCTCCCCTGATAATTTTTTTAATGAGTTTAAATGAGTATCTAAATTTGAGAAGGACTATCTTCCCTTGTGGCTCAGCAGGTAAGGAATCACCTGCCATGTGGGAGACCTCAGTTTGATGCATGGGTTGGAAAGATCCCAGGGAGAAGGGAAAGGCTACCCACTCCAGTATTCTGGCCTGGAGAATTCCATGGACTCTATAGTCCATGGGGTCGCAAAGAGTCAGACACAACTGGGTGACTTTCACTTTCAATGTAACACAAGTGTAAACTTTAAAAATAACTGAATCTTCTTATATTTAACTATAAGATCTATCAACTTGAGTGTGAAATTTACCTTGAATCAATCATTTTATGTACACTTCCAAATTTCCTATTTTAGAATAAAAAATGAAAATCTAATATATAGGAATAGAAGAAGCATAAAACATAAGTGCCTATTAAAACAGTTTATATAAACAACTTAGAAACTAGAATCATTAATGATGAGCCCCTAAAATATAAAAAAATTAAGTCAATATTCTGAATTCCTACCCCATAACTTTAAATCCAATAACATATCGATTCGAATTTGAATTAATATGTATATTACGTATTTACACATAAAATGGATTAAATGCATTTTTGTACAAGGATAAATGATTTGTTCATCATTTTAAAATTTGTTGCCACATTAACATTAAGATAATTTGTCAGAATGTTGTGTGATCCTCTAAAACCTTTTATTCACAGAGTGAACTGGGAACTGGTAACTCTGGCTAGAAGCCTGTAAAGATGCAGAATTTCTAGGAGTTTTATAATTTATGGTCTTGCATTTAGCTCTTTAATCCATTTTGAGTTTATTTTTGTGTATGATGTTAGAAAGTATTTGAGTTTCATTATAAGTGGTTGACAAGTTTTCGCAGGACCACTTGTTAAAGAGATTGTCTTTTCTCCACTGTATATTCTTGCCTCCTTTGTCAAAGATAAGGTGTCCATAGGTGTGTGGATTTATTTCAGGGCTTTTTAATTTTTGTTCCATTAATCTATATTTCTGTCTTTGTGCCAGTGCCATACTGTCTTGATGACTGTAGCTTTTTAGTATAGCCTGAAGTCAGGTAGGCTGACTCCTCCAGTTCCATTCTTCTTTCTCAAGATTGCCTTGAATATTCGAGTTTTTTGTACTTCCATACAAACTGCGAAATTATTTGTTCTATTTCTCTGAAAAATATCATTGGTAGCTTGATGGGGCATGCATTGAATCTATAGATTGCTTTGGGTGGTATACTCATTTTCACTATATTGATTCTTCCTATCCATGAACATGGCATATTTCTCCATCTATTTGTGTCATCTTTGATTTCTTTCAGTGTTTTAGTTTTCTATATATAGGTCTTTTGTTTCTTTAGGTAGATTTACTCCTAAGTATTTTATTCTTGTCATTGCAATGGTGAATGGAATTGTTTCCTTAATTTCTCTGTTGTCTCATTGTTTGTGTATAGGAATGCAAGGGATTTCTCTGTGTCGATTATGTACCCTGAAACTTTACTATATTCATTGATTAGCTCTAGTAATTTTCTGGTGGTCTTTAGGGTTTTCTATGTAGAATATCATGTCATCTGCAAACAGTGAGAGTTTTACCTCTTCTTTTCCAATCTGGATTCCTTTTATTTCTTTTTCTTCCCTGATGGCTGCAGCTAGAACTTCCAAAACTATGTTGAATAGTAGTGGTGAGAGTGAGCACCCTTGTCTTTAGGGGAAATACTTTCAATTTTTCACCATTGAGGATAATATTTGCTGGGGTTTATCATATATGGCTTTTATTAATTTGAGGTATGTTCCTTCTATGCCTACTTTCTGGAGAATTTTGATCATAAACGGATGTTGAATTTTGTCAAAGTCTTTCTCTGCATCTATTGAGATAATCATGCGGTTTTCATCCTTCAATTTGTTAATGTGGTCTATCACATTGATTGATTTTTGAATATTGAAGAATCCTTGCATCCCTGGGATAAAGCCCACTTGGTCATGGTGTACGATTTTTTTACTATGTTCTTGGATTCTGTTTGCTAGAATTTTGTTGAGGATTTTTGCACCTATGTTCATCCTTGATATTAGCCAGTAGTTTGTCTTTTTTTTGGTAGTATCTTTGTCCGGTATTGGTTTTAGGGTAATGGCAGCCTCATAGAAAGAGTTTGGCAGTTTACTTTCCTCTGCAATTTTCTGGAACAGTTTGAGTAGGATAGGTGTTAGCTCTTCTAGGCAAAACACTCTCTGACATAAATCACAGCAGGATCTTCTATGACTTACTTCACAGAGTAATGGAAATAAAAGCAAAAATAAACAAATGGGACCTAATTAAACTCAAAAGCTTTGCACAATGAAGGAAACTATAAGCAAGGTGAAAAGACAGCCTTCACAATGGGAGAAAATAATAGCAAATGAAGCAACTGACAAAGAATTCATCTCAAAAATATACAAGCTACTCATGCAGCTCAATTCCAGAAAAATAAATGACAAAATCAAAAAATGGGCCAAAGAACTAAACAGACATTTATCCAACAAAGATATACAGATGGTTAACAAACACATGAAAAGATGCTCAACATCACTCATTATCAGAGAAATGCAAATCAAAACCACAATGATGTACCATCTCAAACCAGTCAGAATGGCTGCTATCAAAAAATCTACAAACAATAAATGCTTGGAGAGGGTGCAGAGGGTGCAGAGAAAAGAGAACCCTCCTACATTGTTGGTGGGAATGCAAACTACAACAGTGTGGAGATTCCTTTAAAAAACTGGAAATAGAGCTACCATATGACCCAGCAATCCTACTGCTGGGCATACACACCAAGGAAAGCAGAATTGAAAGAGACACACATGAACCTCATTGTTCATCGCAGCACTGTTTACAATAAGGTAGGATATGGAAGCAACCTAGATGTCCATCAGCAAACAAATGGATAATAAAGCAGTTGTACATAAAAACAATGGAATATTCAGTTCAGTTCAGTTCAGTCACTCAGTCGTGTCCGACTCTCCGCGACCCCATGAATCACGGCACGCCAGGCCTCCCTGTCCATCACCAACTCCTGGAACTCAGCTATTAAAAAGAATGCATTGAATCAGTTCTAATGAGGTGGGTGAAACTGGAGCCTATTATACAAAGTGAAGTAAGTCAAAAAGAAAAATACAAATACAGTATAATAATGCATATATATGGAATTTAAAAAGATAGGAAAGATGACCCTATATGCAAGACAGAAAAAGAGACACAGATGTAAAGAACAGACTTTTGGACTCTGTGGGAGAAGGCAAGGTTGGGATGATTTGAGAGAATAGCATTGAAACATGTATATTACCGTATGTGAATTAGATCACTAGTCCAGGTTCGATGCATGAGACAGGGTGCTCAGGGCTGGTGTTACTGGGATGACAGTGAGGGATGAGATGGGGAGGTAGGTGGGAGGGTGGTTCAGGATGGGGGACACATGTACACCCATGGCTGATTCATCTGAATGTATGGCAAAAACCACTACAATATTTTAAAGTAATTAGCGTTCAATTAAAATTAATTTACAAAAAAAAAATAGATTCAGAATCTCAAAATCTCAAATGCTCCTCAGAACTTCTGGTTGAGGATCTGATTTTGAAAAAATCTCCAGGAGATCCTGTGAAGAAATCTTGATCACTAATTGCTGAGTTCAGGATTGACAGAGAATCCCTCTTGAAGGAAAAAAGTTAGACAACTGGGCACATGTCAACTGCAACTGCTTCTTTTCTCAAGAGCTTGTCTCCTGAGTAATGGAAATCCTTGCAGAGTATTTGACTCCATATTATTTATTGCCTGGCATATATGAAATCCAGGATACACCTTCATAGAACAGTGAACACAACCGCTCAGGGAAGAACTGAGAAAGGTGCAGATGTTTATATCCTCCTATGTCTTAAACACTATGCAATTTACTTGTCATACAGAGGAGAATGAGTCTGATTCAGTGCATCATCTGACTTATGGTTTATCTCAGGTCTAAACATGTGCTGTTTAGAAATGACAGTTTTCTGAGCTTGAAGTTGGAAGGTTAAATCAATTGCAAGGTGTTGGAGAATGTTTTCATGATGACTTCTAACTTAAAGAAGATTTGAAAAGAAAATAGAACATATTTACCACACAACAGAGACAGAGAGTTGGTAGGATTATTTCATGTGAGAAAAACAAACAAAAAGATAGACAACTGAGAAAACATGACATAGTCCCTGAACTGAAAGAAATTGAAAGTTTGGTACCAGAGGAATTTGATGACAAAAACTAAGGATGGAGAGGGGCAAAAGAGTGTGGCATTTTTTTTTTTTTACTTTATTCTAAAATCATTAAAGGAAATCTTTTCTCCAGTGTCCCTGAATGTGGATCGTCATCTGGTTTAGGGTTGAGTGCATCTTGTGACAAGAATTAATAGTTCATTCCAGTTCTAGGCATTCAAAGGTTAAAATATTTTTCTTACTTTGATTAAAGAGAGTGTTTTAAATCCTTCAAACACTCTGCACAAAAGAAACTCTCTCCTTTTTGCTTTTCCTAGGATATATATTTATGCCTTCTTTCTTGTCTCTCCTTCATAAAAACATCCATAACTAAATACGGAACTCCAGGTATAAGTCTATTTCAGTGCTTCCAAATCTCATGGCTCACACGTTCTTATGTTCTTCAGTCAGTAAGTCATGTCCAATTCTTTGCCGCCTCATGTACTGTAGCACACCAGGCTCCTTTGTCCTACACTGTCTCCCTGACTTTGCTCAAATTCATATCAGTTGAGTCAGTGATGCCATCCAACCATCTCATCATTTACTGCCTGCTTCTCCTTTAGCCTTCAGTCTTTCCCAGCATCAGGGTCTTTTCCAATGAGTCAGCTCTTCGCATCAGGTGGCCAAAGTATTGGCGCTTCAGCTTTGGCAACAATTCCGTCCAATGAATATTCAGGGTTGATTTTGATGGCACACATAGAAAATGGTAATACTTATATGGCATCATGGGACAGATAGATGAGGTAGTTTGTACTTGATGGTGACCAGTTAAGAGACTCTGAATGTCACACTTTAAATTCCATCTATAGATTCCATATGTATATGTCTCTGTATATGTTATCTATATTTTTATATACACACACATATATGTATATATGTGGATGCATATGATGTATATATACTATGATACATTCAAATATTCATCAATTAAACATAAATATTAATTGCTTCCAATTTGGATTGTTATGCATAAAGCTGCCATGCACTTTTTAATGATTATAAACATGGCTAAATGTTTTAATAGAAAATAAATTTATTATATTTGAAAATGAGGCTTTATAAACATTGGATTAAGATGTACATTGCTTACATAAAGAGATGAAGAATTAAGTGATTATATAGGTCAAAAGGATACTGTGAATCATTTATAGGGAGCACTCTGCTCCAACAACAAAAAACCATAATGAATTCCCTCCAGTGACTGTGTTTTTCTCATTTCCCTCCAGAGACAACATGGACAAAAATGGCAGCAGAAAATCACTCTTCAGTGACTGATTTCATCCTCACTGGGCTCACAGAATGGCCATGACTCCAACTGCCCTTTTTCTTCCTCTTCCTAGGAAACTACGTGGTCATGGTGGTGGGGGACCTGGGTGTGATCGCACTGATTGGGGTCAGTTCCCACCTGTACATCCCCATGTACTGTTTAATCAGTAGCTTGTCCTTCATTGACATATGTCAGTGCATTGTCATTACCCCAAGAATGCTTGTGAACTTTGTGATAGAGAAGAACATCATCTCCTACCCTGAATGCATGACTCAGCTTTACTTCTTCGTCCTTTTTGCTATCTCTGAGTGTTACACGTTGGCTGCAATGGCATATGGATGCTATGTTGCCATCTGTAGCCCCTTGCACTATAATGTCGTTGTGTCCCATCAGACCTGTTTCTCCCTCATTTCAGGAGTGTATATTACGGGACTTGTACGTGCATTCTCTCACACAGGCTACATGCTTAGGGTTCATTTCTGCAAATTAGATGTGATCAACCATTATTTCTGTGATCTTCTGTCCCTTCTAAATCTCTCCTGCTCTAACACCTATGTCAGTGATTTACTGGTTCTATTTTGGTGCACTTAACATCTTTATCCCCATCCTGATCATCCTTAGCTCCAACATCTTCATTTCCAGCATCCTCCACATTCGTTCCATGGAGGGCAGGTCCAAAGACTTCAGCACATTCAGGTCCCATTCCTCAGTTGTTGCTATTTTCTATGAATCTGTAGCGTTCATGTATCTGCAGCTATCATCTGTGAGCTCCATGGACCAAGGGAAAGTGCCCTCTCTGTTTTATACTATTGTTGTCCCCCTGCTGAATCCCCTGATCTACAGCCTCAGGAATAAAGATGTCAATGTGCCCTGAAGAAAATCCTTGACCGAAGAATATTTTTGGGACTAGACATAACAAGAGCATGATATTTTAGATCTAAGTCTTTACTTATTACATTGTATGAATGTATGGTTCTCTTACATCAAAATCCTTGCCAGAGTTTAAAATCTGAATTAAGTACTCCTTCATGCTTTGCAACATTGCTTAAGCCAGTACACTTCCTACTATGCCATTTATTATTTTGGGTGTGCACTTGCCTGCTTATTGTCCAAAATGCACTGTACTGTACTGTTCATGAAGGTTACCCACATGCATGTAATTTACTGCCATATCTGCAGTACCTAAGATAGTTCCTGGCACTAGAAAGACATTGATAATTTTCTTATTTCCTTTTTCAAAAACTTATGGGAAGCCATATATATCTAATACTGTCTGTATCCATTACTTTCTCAAATTAGCTACATATTTAAATTAAAATCAATTAGATTTATATTTGAAGAGTTCTTCAAAGATCTGCAATAAAACTGATGACATGGTAAATTATTTCTATACAAAAATTTAGAAGTATAAACTTAAGTAGCTTCTCTATCACACCCCGGTAGAGGTCATATAACTTGTGAACACTTTATTTCTTAAATTACTAAATAAATTCACCAACCCAATATCCTTGAAACAAAATGTTCTGTTTTCAAGCATGTAGCATACATGTGTTAAAATATAATATGTATATTTGCTATCTGATGGGTCAACATAGCAAATCTGGAGATATAGTGGTATCTAAAACTCAAATACTCCAGTCTAGAATACCATGGTTTCCCACACACAGAGCAGAAAAGGACTTCACCCATGGTGACACAGAAAATACTTATGATGTGGAATTTTACCACATGTAAATTATACTTCAGTAAAATTGGCTTCAAGATAAGGAGAAAACATGATGACCTATATTGCTGTGTCAGAGTTGCAGATCTTCCTAGATTGCCACCTTGAACCAGAACATTTTTAAAATTTATTTCTCTATACATTAAGCAAAAAATATCTAGCAAACTTTTTCACATTAAATGGCAGATCTCTATATTATTCCTCAATATTCATTGTATTTATAGAGTTAGATAAAGTCATCAACTTATTATGCTTCTTCAGGAAATTTTCATGGGTTTATGGAACCAGTCCATCCTAAAGGAGATCAATCCTGGATGTTCATTGGAGGGACTGATGCTAAAGCTGAAACTGCAATACTTCGGCCACCTCATGCAACGAGTTGACTCACTGGAAAAGGCTCTGATGCTGGGAAAGGTTGGGGGCGGGAGGAGAAGGGGAAGACGGAGAATGAGATGGCTGAATGGCATCACTGACTCTGTGGGCATGAGTTTGAGTGTACTCCGGGGGTTGGTGATGGACAGGGAGGCCTGGCGTGCTGTGATTTATGGGGTCGCGGAGAGTCGGACAGGACTGAGCGACTGAACTGAACTGAACTGAACTGATGGCAATAACCGGCTGAAACATTCATGCAGCCTACATGTTAAAATATTTCAAGTACTCCTGTTTTATAAATAACCATGACATCTAAATACAGTTAATATAGGTAAATGAGAAAAAAAATCATTCAAATATTGCACAGAAAGATTTTTTTCTGATTTTTCATTTATTCCTTGTGTGAAATCACTTTAGGGTATTCCTTTAATGCATGTCTTAAAATTTTCCTAAAGTCTTTAATTCTTATATAGTTTGACAGAAACCCACTGGAGCTCTAAGGAGATCTATCACATCCTCGTTTCTAACATATAATCTAACAAAAACAATAAATTACATCTATGTGACACTAGTAAACATTCAAGAGTCAATGGGAGAAAAGGGAATTGCTAATTGCAACTTTTCCCAAGAGTTGATACTTGAGGGATATAATCTTGACTGGAGATCATTAGCATTACTTGTTCCTCATTTGACTGTTAGCATCAATACTCAGAGTATAAATCTCCATTCATATCAACCAACCATTGCAGAGGACCATCAACTTCAACAGAGATCAAGACCAATGACTCAAAATTATTACAATAGAGTCTTCTAGGTTATGACCCTACAACAACAAGAAGTCCTGCAAGGGCAGTACTCAGAATTATCCACCAAAATCACCAGAACAATTTTTCCCTTCAGAGAAATAGAGCAGAAGAATACACAGCACTGATGTTTTTGGGAGCAAGAAGGATGTATCTTAATCCCAGGCCTGGACTTTAAAAAATTAGATCTGTTCTAGTTCCCTTGCAGTGCACTAATAAATGTGAGTAGCTATTTTTCTGTCTCTATATGTCCTCACTCTAATATCCATACTCCCTGAGGAGCAAAGGTTCCCTTATCATCTCTCTGTCCCCTCTGGATAAAAGTATGGCCAGTATTTCTTTGTTTACTCACCTCCACTCACGCAGAGTGAGAGCTTCACTCACTTGTGTTGGAGTCTATGTTAACTTATCACTACAATCTTTTCAATAATTTTATTAAAAATCATATTTATTGATACTTGTATGTAAGGCATTGTGCCAAACACTGTATTGAGTTTACAGTTTAGCACAGAAAAAAGCTGATAAGTAACTCATAATAATTGATACAGAATTAAACATGTGCTAAATGTAATCATGAGAAAGGTATTCCTCAGCACATAGAAAACGGTCTTATTACCTGGGGTTTCCATTATTAAAGACTTTAACTTATGGACCCTAACTATTGAATAGATTTCATCAGATACACTGGGGATGTGTGAAAGAAGATAAAGAGATATAATAAGTCATAAAAGAGATTCTATCAAATGCTGTTTTGTGTAATCATTAAATCATGTGATACCTGGTGGGACGTAAAAATAAATTATTTTGTTGTTGGCTGATATAAATCATTGAATGACAGAAATTTATTCAAATTTTATTTGGGTACCTTGGAAAATATTGATATTTAGAAAGTTAATATTTAATAAAAATTTCAAATTTCTGTATCATTGTATATATTTAGGTAGAAAGGAAGAACAAGAAAATGTCTTAAGGAAAAAATTTTAAAAATCCAAGCCATCATAGCAGGAATGAAAATGTCACTGAAACAAAAGATATAATGGAAAGAAACTCAATAGATTAAAATAAAATAACATTCACAGAATTCAGTTCTTACCAAGGGTATGGGACTGTGCTAAACATCTCCTAGAAATCATTTATCTGAATTTACACAAAAGGCAGATTTTAGCATTTCTATTTTTCAGAGAGTTGGAAAGTTGACATATTATCTCAAGACCATACAGCAAGAATGGAGTCGAGCTGAGGCCTCAATCCTCTACTGTCTACCATAATCAGGATCCATCAGAATGGATATATTAGAAGTACATTTAATCCAACCACCCATTAAGAGTGTCCCAAAGAATATCTGTATGCACGTGGTTATTCAGTCTGTGCTCCAGCTTTTATGACTGTCCACTCGGGTGTGTCTGGTGATAGGGGTGTTTTTCTTCACTGTGAAACCAAATATTTCTTCCCATAGTTTAAAACAGTTAATTTTACACAATCTCTTGAAAGAATACAATAAGTTCACTACCTCTCCCTGCTATGTGATGAACGTTTAGATAATTTTCTTGTGCCACAATAATTTTTGCTTTACTAGAAAAATAAATCCTCAGTTGTTTTCAGATCAGATCAGATCAGTCGCTCAGTCGTGTCCGACTCTCCACGACCCCATGAATCACAGCACGCCAGGCCTCCCTGTCCATCACCAACCCCTGGAGTACACTCAAACTCATGTCCACAGAGTCGGTGATGCCATCCAGCCATCTCATTCTTGGTCGTCCCCTTCTCCTCACGCCCCCAACCTTTCCCAGCATCAGAGTCTTTTCCAGTGAGTCAACTCGTTGCATGAGGTGGCCAAAGTATTGCAGTTTCAGCTTTAGCATCAGTCCCTCCAATGAACATCCAGGATTTATCTCCTCTAGAATGGACTGGTTGGATCTCAGTTGTTTTAGCCATCTTAAAATAACTGATATCTAGATCACATGCTTAAACTACCGCACAATTGCACTTATCTCACATGCTAGTAAAGTAATGCTCAAAATTCTCCAAGTCAGGCTTCAGCAATACGTGAACCATGAACTTCCAGATGTTCAAGATGGTTTTACAAAAGGCAGAGGCACCAGAGATCAAATTGCCAACATCTGCTGGATCATGGAGAAAGCAAGAGAGTTCCAGAAAAACATCTATTTCTGCTTCATTGACTATGCCAAAGCCTTTGACTGTGTGGATCACAATAAACTGTGGAAAATTCTGAAAGAGATGGGAATACCAGACCACCTGACCTGCCTCTTGAGAGATCTATATGCAGGTCAGGAAGCAACAGTTAGAAATGGACATGAAACAACAGACTGGTTCCAAACAGGAAAAGGAGTACATCAAGGCTGTATATTGTCACTCTGCTTGTTTAACTTCTATGCAGAGTACATCATGAGGAACTCTGGGCTGGAAGAAGCACAAGCTGGAATCAAGATTTCTGGGAGAAATATCAATAACCTCAGATATGCAGATGACACCACGCTATGGCAGAAAGTGAAGAAGAACAAGAGCCTCTTGATGAAAGTGAAAGAAGAGAGTGAAAAATTTGGGTTAAAGCTCAACATTCAGAAAACTAAGATTATGGCATCCGGTCCCATCACTTCATGGCAAATAGATGTGAAACAGTGAAAACAATGGCTGATTTTATTTTGGGGGGCTCCAATATCACTGCAGATGGTGATTGTAGCCATGAAATTAAAAGACACTTACTCTTGGAAGGAAAGTTATGACCAATCTAGACAGCATATTCAAAAGCAGAGACATTACTTTGTCAACAAAGGTCCGTCTAGTCAAGGCTATGGTTTTTCCAATGGCCATGTATGGATGTGAGAGTTGGACTGTGAAGAAAGCTGATCGCTGAAGAATTGATGCTTTTGAAGTGTGGTGTTGGAGAAGACTCTTGAGAGTCCCTTGGACTGCAAGGAGATCCAACCAGTCCATTCTAAAGGAGATCAGTCCTTGGTATTCATTGGAAGGACTGATGCTAAAGCTGAAACTCCAATACTTTGGCCACCTCATGCGATGAGTTCACTCATTGGAAAAGACCCTGATGCTGGGAGGGATTGGGGGCAAGAGGAGAAGGGGACGACAGAGGATGAGATGGCTGGATGGCATCACAGACTCGATGCACATGAGTTTGGGTAAACTCCTGGAGTGTTGATGGACAGGGAGGCCTGGCGTGCTGTGATTCATGGGGTCGCAAAGAGTCGGACACAACTGAGCGACTGAACTGAACTGAACTGAGCAGTTATCACTAATGTTCTTTCTTCTATCCGATAAAAAACAGCAAAACCAATGTCAGTATAATAACTGTAATCTCTACCTTTTGTACATATAATCTGGAAAAGTATCTTTCCCAAATCCTAACTTGTGAATATCTGACTTCTTAAGTCATTAAGTCATTGTGTTGAGAACCAACACTGGACTTGGAAAAAATTTGTAGATATGACCCCGAAAGCAAAATTCATAAGAAATGATAGTGTGGATTTCATCAAAATTAAAATATTTTGCTTTTCAAAGACAGTGTTAAGTGAGTAAAAAGTGGTTTTAGGTAAGTTCATACACATATTTTTACATATGTATATATGTAGATAGATAAACAGTAATTTCTAAGTTTCCTATTTTGCTTTTTTTTTTTCATTTCATTTTTTTTTTAAACTTTGCAATATTGTATTGGTTTTGCCATACATTGACACAAATCTGCCCTGGGTGTAAATGTGTTCCCCATCTTGAACCCGCCTCCCACCTCCAGTTTCGATGCATATTTTGCTTTCTTAAGTTGCACATTTTTATATAATAAATTAAAGCCATCTGACCTGCTATAATGAATTATCTTGTTTAGTGCATCATGTATTCCCTTTAAGTCTTTTAACAATATCCTTTTTTGTTAGTGTTAGGTGATACTTAAAGAATCCTAGAGTTTGTCTTGTTTTAGATGTGTGACTGGACTCTAGAAAACAAGTGAGAATCTACTGCATACTTCTGGCACTATATCAGAAGCCACATCAGACACAATACCTAGAGTGAACCCTAGATCACCCTTTACAAACTAGGATATTTCTTATATGTGTATAACCTTTCATATTTATGAATCATATGAAAAAGCATTCTTCCCCTCTTAGTCCCAACAATTCAACATCTTTGAGGTATCAAAGAACCATGCTTAACTTTTTCCTCTTTGATTTTCTTGACCAATTTCTATCACCCACCCACGCACTTATAAAATAAATAATATGTGAATACTTATTTTATATATTGGTCATGTCAGGCTTACCATTACCAAGTCAATGGGTTGCTAATTCAGGCAACTCAGGGTTACAAGTTGAAGATTCTGTCACTGGGTGTGTGTGTGTGTGTGTGTGTGCGTGTGCGCACGCTCAGTTGCTCAGTCATGTCCAACTCTTTGAGGCCCCATGGACTGTAGCCTACCAAGCTCCTGTGCCCATGGAATTTTTCAGGCAAGAATACTGGAGTGGAGTGCCATTTCTTACTCCAGGGAATATTCCAAATCTAGGATCCAACCCACGACTCCTGTGGCTCCCAAAAGAGGAGCATCAAATCTATCATTCTATTTGACTTAATAATAGCTTCAGTTGCTTTCTCACAAGCAGTTATTTATGCTAATGAGTGAGAACTGAATTCCAAGTGGATTTTGAAGGTCTTTTTAATACATGAAAGAAGTTAATTAGTATAAATTATTTGTGAAAATTCATTTCCTGTTGCTGGATTTAGGGTTTTTCAATGCTCATACTCGTAATTCATAAATCATCATGGATTCAATCAAGTCTGTTAGAATGTGAGAACCAGACACACTCATTTCTGTACTTTCTTTGTTACCTAATAATTCAAGGGTATCCAAAATCACTGGAAAGTGGCTTCAGAAATTTAATCAGAAACAGAGAAAGTTAATATTCTGATACATTTGGACTGAAATGCATTTATGAGCAGAAGTCTTCTTCCTTCAGCTTTCTCATATTCTAAGAAGGGTTTGTTAGGTCAGTCATACATATCCTTAAACACTTTATTACATAATATAACTCTTGTGATCTTCAAAATGCATAGGAGAATACAATGAAGATCTATGCAAATATATACTCTGTATAGATCTAGAAGACAGATCTACAGACTCTTGAAAATAACTTGATTGCTGCCTAATTGTCATGTGAAAATAATATGATTTGTAATAGATGCTACAATCTTACATCAGCACACTAAGACAAGTTGTTATGGACCAATGGTATCTTAGGAATTGTTGGAAATCTTATACAACATTTGAGATGTTATAGTTTATGAAAAGTGGAAAGGGGAGCATGGGAAGATGGCAGAGGAATAGGACGGGGCGACCACTTTCTTCCCCACAAAATCAGCAAAAGAACATTTGAACACTGAGTAAATCCCACAAAACAACTTCTGAATACCGGCAGAGGACATCAGGCACCCAGAAAAGCAGCCCATAGTCTTTGAAAGGAGGTAGGAAATAGTATAAAAGATAAAAAGAGAGACAAAAGAGGGAGGGACAGAGCTCCGTCCAGGGAAGGGAGGCTTTAAAAAAAAAAAGAGAGAGAAGTTTCCAAACACCTGGAAACACTGGAGAGTCTGTGGCCAGCCTTGGAATCTCAGAGGGCCACATAACTGGGAAAAAACACATAAATAATTAACCACAGACTAAGTGCCCAGAGGACACTCTCAACGGAGAAGTGGCACAGATGCCCGCACCCCCCACTAGAAGGTGGGGGCTGGGCAGGGAGGCGCGGATGGCAGTGCTTAGAGAGAGGACCTTGCCTGAACGCCCCAGGGCAAGCTGAGGGCGCGAACTTAAGATGCAAAGCAGACGCTGCAGCTAAAAGGCGAAAAGGCTGCGAAAAGCCTGCAAAAAGCCCCAACCTAAGACTCTGCCAGCCCCGCTCACAGAACAAAGGACTGAGCAGAGCGAGCCGGCTGTGGGCGGCCCATCCCCCAGCTCCTGCCGGGACAGGCAGGGAGGGCAGCCAGCGCCAGAAGGGGCAGCTGCAACCCCAGAGAGGCTTCCCATCCCAAGCTGCAGGCAGGCTTCCTTGCTAACCAAAACCGTTGGGTTTGGGCCCGTCGATATCCGCCTGAGAAGGTGCGCTGGTTGTACACCCAGAAAACCAAGCAGCAGGGACCGGGGAGGCGATAAGTCACAGAGACCGTGCTTGCCAAACGCCTGGTCACCTGAGCTGCTCCGACCGGGGAAGGCACAAAATGCGGGCCCAGCCAAGTCTGCGCCTTTGTGGAGTACCAGAGAACCTTACCTGATCTTGAGCCTCTCAGACCTGGGAAGTGCATGCAACCCAGCGCCAGCTGTGGACAGCTACCAGCAGAGCAACATAGAGCCTGAGCAGCAAAAACAGGAATAGCACACCCGCCTTGAGCAGGAGCATTCCCAGTGTAGCTGAGACACTGCGAGCACTCCCCACAGGTGCCAGGGATACTTGTTAGCAGCGTTCCTCCCTCCCCACAGCACCACTGAACAGGTGAGCCGGTGGGTAAAAAGTGTCCACTCCCACCCTCTGGGGTCAGGATGGGAATTAGACACTGAAGAGACCAGCAAACAGAAGAGCTTTTACAACAGAAGGAACTGCCATGGAAGTAACAGAGGGAGAAGTCTTGAGCCTACTGCAAGAATAAGACTGAAAACCAGAGGCAGAGGCTTAAGTCAAAATACTGAGAACACCAGAGACCTCCTGTTCCAGGGAACATTAATTGATAGGTGCTCATCAAATACCTCCATCAATTCAGTTCAGTTCAGTCGCTCAGTCAACTGAAACCAGGCACCACCCAAGGATCAACAAGTTTCAGTGAAAGACGTACTACGCAAACTATCCAGCAACACAGGAGAATAGCACTGAGCTTCAATATACAGGCTGCCCAAAGCCACTCCAAATCCAATGACTTCTCAAACTCATTACTGGACACTTCATCGCACTCCAGAGAGAAGAAATCCAGCTCCACCCACCAGAACACCGACACAAGCTTCCCTAACCAGGGAACCTTGACAAGTCACCCATCCAACCCCACACACAACGGGGTAACTACATAAGAAAGAGAACTCCACAAACTGCCAGAAGACTGATGGCCACCCCAAACACAGCAATATAAGCAAGATGAAGAGGCAGAGAAATACCCAAAAAGTAAAGGAACAGGATAAATGCCCACCAACACAAACAAAAGAGGAAGATATAGGGAACATACCTGATAAAGAATTTCAAATTTTAATTGTGAAAATGATTCAAAATCTGGAAAGCAAAATGGAGTTAAAGATAAATAAAGTGGAGAAAAGAATTGAGAATATGCAAGAAATGTTTAATAAGGAATTAGAGGAAATAAAAAAGAGTCAATATACAATGAATAATGCAACAGATGAGATCAGAAACACTCTCGAGGGCACAAACAGTAGAATAAGGGAGGCAGAAGACAGGATAAGCGAGCTGAAAACTAGAATTGTAGAAATAAATGAAACAGAGACGGAAAAAGAAAAACGAATCAAAAGAAACGAGGACAATATTAGAGACATATGGGACAATATTAAACGCCCAACATTCGAATCATAGGAGTCCCAGAAGAAGAAGACAAAAAGAAAGACCATGAGAGAACATTTGAGGAAATAATAGTTGAAAATTTCCCTAAAATGGAGAAGGAAATAACCACCCAAGTCCAAGAAACCCAGAGAGTCCCTAACAGGATAAACCCAAGGCGAAATACTCCAAGACACATATTAATCAAATTAACAAGGATCAAACACAAAGAACAAATATTAAAAGCAACAAGGGAAAAACAGCAAATAACACACAAGGGGATTCCCATAAGGATAACAGCTGATCTTTCAACAGAAACTCTTCAGGCCAGGAAGGAATGGCAAAACATACTTAAAATGTTGAAAGAAAATAACCTACAGCCCAGATTACTGTACCCAGCAAGGATCTCATTCAAATATGAAGGAGAAATCATAAGCTTTACAGGCAAGCAAAAGCTGAGAGAATTCAGCATCACCAAACCAGCTCTCCAACAAATACTAAAGGATCTTCTCTAGACAGGAAACACAGAAAGGGTATATAAACTAGAACTCAAAACAATAAAGAAAATGGCAACGGGATTATACTTATCAATAATCACCTTAAACGTAAATGGGTTGAATGCCCCAACCAAAAGACAAAGGCTGGCTGAATGGATACAAAAACAAGACCCCATATATGTTGTCTACAAGAGACCCACCTCAAAACGAGGGACATATACAGACTGAAAGCGAAGGGCTGGAAAAAGATATTCCACGCAAATAGAGACCAAAAGAAAGCAGGAGTAGCAATACTCATATCAGATAAAATTGATTTTAAAACAAAGGCTGTGAAAAGAGACAAAGAAGGAAATTACATAATGATCAAAGGAACAATCCAAGAAGAAGATATAACAATTATAAATATTTATGCACCCAACATAGGAGCACCAAAATATGTAAGACAATTACTAACAAGTATGAAAGGGGAAATTAACAACAACACAATAATAGTGGGAGAGTTTAATACCCCACTCACACCTATGGATAGATCAACTAAACAGAAAAATAACAAGGAAACACAAACTTTAAATGATACAATAGAACAGTTGGACCTAATAGATCTCTACAGGACATTTCACCCCAAAACAATGAATTTCACCTTTTTCTCAAGTGCACACGGAACCTTTTCCAGGATAGATCACATCCTGGGCCATAAATCTAGCCTTAGTAAATTCAAAAAAATTGAAATCATTCCAAGCATCTTTTCTGACCAAAATGCAGTAAGATTAGATCTTAATTACAGGAGAAAAACTATTAAAAATGCCAACATATGGAGGTTGAACAACACACTGCTGAATAATGAACAAATCATAGAAGAAATCAAAAGAGAAATCAAAATATGCATAGAAATGAATGAAAATGAAAACACAACAACCCAAAACCTCTGGGATACTGTAAAAGCAGTGCTAAGCAATTAAAAAGAATGCATTTGAATCAGTTCTAATGAGGTGGATGAAACTAGAACCTATTATACAGAGTGAAGTAAGCCAGAAAGAAAAACACAAATACAGTATACTAACGCATATATATGGAATTTAGAAAGATGCAAATGATAACCCTGTATACGAGACAGCAAAAGAGACACAGATGTATAGAACAATCTTTGGGACTCTGTGGGAGAGGGTGAGGCTGGGATGATTTGGGAGAATGGCATTGAAACATGTATGTTGTCATATGTGAAATGAATCACCAGTTAAGGGTCGATGCATGTACCAGGATGCTCGGGGCTGGTGTATGGGGATGACCCAAAGGGAGGATAAAGGGAGGAGGGAGGTGGGAAGGGGGCTCAGGAAGGTGAACTCATGTACACCCGGGGCAGATTCATGTCAATGTAGGGCAAAACCAACCAATATAATATTGTAAAATAATTAGCCTCCAATAAAAAAAAAATAAGCAGTGCTAAGGGGAAGGTTCATAGCAACACAGGCATACCTCAAGAAACAAGAAAAAAGTCAACTGAATAACCTAACTCTACATCTACAGAAACTAGAAAAGGAAGAAATGAAGAACCCTAGGGTTAGTAGAAGGAAAGAAATCGTAAAAATTAGGGCAGAAATAAATGCAAAAGAAACAAAAGAGACCATAGCAAAAATCAACAAAGCCATAGCCAAAACCTGGTTCTTTGACAAACCACTAGCCAGACTCATCAAGAAACAAAGGGAGAAGAACCAAATCAATAAAATTAGAAATGAAAATGGAGAGATCACAACCGGCAACACAGAAATACAAAGGATTATTAGAGAATACTATCAGCAATTATATGGCAATAAAATGAATAACCTGGAAGAAATGGAAAAATTCTTAGAAAAGTACAACTTTCCAAAACTGAACCAGGAAGAAATAGAAAATCTGAACAGACCCATCACAAGCACGGAACTAGAGGCTGTAATCAGAAATCTTCCAGCAAAGAAAAGCCCAGGTCCAGACAGCTTTACAGCTGAATTGTACCAAAAATTTAGAGAAGAGCTAACACCTATTCTACTCAAACTCTTCCAGAAAATTGCTGAGGAAGGGAAACTTCCAAACTCATTCTATGAGGCCACCATCACCCTAATTCCAAAACCTGGTAAAGATCCCACAAAAAAAAAAAAAAAAAAAACAAAAACTACAGGCCAATATCACTGATGAATATAGATGCAAAATCCTTAACAAAATTCTAGCAATCAGAATCCAACAACACATTAAGAAGATCATACATCATGACCAAGTGGGCTTTATCCCAGGAATGCAAGGATTCTTCAATATCTGCAAATCAATCAACGTAATACACCACATTAACAAACTGAAAAATAAAAATCATATGATAATCTCAATAGATGCAGAGAAAGCCTTCGACAAAATTCAACATCAATTTATGATAAAAACCCTCCAGAAAGTAGGAATAGAAGGGACATACCTCAACATAATAAAAGCTATATATGACAAACCCACAGCAAACATTATCCTCAATGGTGAAAAACTGAAAGCATTTTCCCTAAAGTCAGGAACAAGACAAGGGTGCCCACTCTCACCACTACTATTCAACATAGTTCTGGAAGTTTTGGCTACAGCAATCAGAGCAGAAAAAGACATAAAAGGAATACAAATTGGAAAAGAAGAAGTAAAACTTTCACTGTTCGCTAATGACATGATCCTCTACACAGAAGACCCTAAAGACTGTACCAGAAAACTACTAGAGCTAATCAATGAATACAGTAAAGTTGCAGGATATAAAATCAACACACAGAAATCCCTTGCATTCCTATACACTAATAATGAGAAAATAGAAAGAGAAATTAAGGAAACTATTCCATTCACTGTTGCAACGAAAAGAATTAAATACTTAGGAATATATCTACCTAAGGAAACAAAAGACTTGTACATAGAAAACTATAAAACACTAGCGAAAGTAATCAAAGAGGACACTATAGATGGAGAAATATACCGTGTTTGTGGATTGGAAGAATACATATTGTGAAAATGAATATACTACCCAAAGTAATTTAAACATTCAATGCAATCCTTATCAAGCTACCAATGATATTTTTCACAGAACTAGAACAAATAATCTCACAATTTGTATGGAAATACAAAAAACCTCGAATAGCTAAAGCAATCTTGAGGAAGAAGAATGGAACTGGGGGAATCAACCTGCCAGACTTCAGGCTCTACTACAAAGCCACAGTCATCAAGACAGTATGATACTGGCATAAAGACAGAAATATAGATCAATGGAACAAAATAGAAAGCCCAGAGATAAATCCACGAACCTATGGACATCTTATCTTTGACAAAGGAGGCAAGAATATAAACTGGAGAAAAGACAGTCTCTTTAACAAGTGGTGCTGGGAAAACTATTCAGCCACTTGTGAAAGGATGAAACTAGACACTTCCTAACACCATACACAAAAATAAACTCAAAATGGATTAGAGAGCTAAATGTAAGACCAGAAACTATAAAACTCCTAGAGGAGAACATAGGCAAAACACTCTCTGACATAAATCACAGCAGGATCCTCCAAGACCCACCTCCCAGAATATTGGAAATAAAAGCAAAAATAAACAAATGAGACCTAATTAAAATCAAGAGCTTCTGCACAGCAAAAGAAACTATAAGCAAGGTGAAAAGACAGACCAGAATAGGAGCAATTAATAGCAAATGAAACAACTGACAAAGAATTAACCTCCATAATATACAAGCAGCTCCTGCAGGTCAATTCCAGAAAAATAAATGACACAATCAAAAAATGGGCCAAAGAACTAAACAGACATTTCTCCAAAGAAGACATACAGATGGCTAACAAACACATGAAAAAATGCTCAACATCCCTCATAATTAGAGAAATGCAAATCAAAACCACAAAGAGATGCCATTTCACACCAGTCAGAATGGCTGCTATCCAAAAGTCTACATGCAATAAATGCTGGAGAGGGTGTGGAGAAAAGGGAAACCTCTTACACTGTTGGTGGGAATGCAAACAAGTACAGCCACTATGGAGAACAGTGTGGAGATTCCTCAAAAAACTGGATATAGAATTGCAATATGATCCAGCAATCGCACTCCTGGGCATGCACACCGAAGAAACCAGAATTGAAAGAGACACATGTACTCCAATGTTCATTGCAGCACTGTTTATAATAGCCAGGACATGGAAGCAACTTAGATGTCCATCTGCAGACGAATGGATAAGAAAGCTTTGGTACATATATACACAATGGAGTATTACTCAGCCATTAAAAAGAATGCATTTGAATCAGTCCTAATGAGGTGGATGAATTTGGAGCCTATTATACAGAGTGAAGTGAGCCAGAAAGAAAAACACCAATACAGTATACTAACGCATATATATGGAATTTAGAAAGATGGTAACTTTAACCCTGTATCAGTTCAGTTCAGTTCAGTTCAGTCGCTCACTCGTGTCCGACTCTCCGCGACCCCATGAATCACAGCACACCAGGCCTCCCTGTCCATCACCAACTCCTGGAGTTCACTCAAACTCATGTCCACAGAGTCGGTGATGCCATCCAGCCATCTCATTCTTGGTCGTCCCCTTCTCCTCACGCCCCCAACCTTTCCCAGCATCAGAGTCTTTTCCAATGAGTCAACTCGTTGCATGAGGTGGCCAAAGTATTGCAGTTTCAGCTTTAGCATCAGTCCTTCCAATGAACACCCAGGATTGATCTCCTTTAGAATGGACTGGTTGGATCTCCTTGCAGTACAGGGACTCTCAAGAGTCTTCTCCAACACCACAGTTCAAAAGCATCAGTTCTTCGGTGATCAGCTTTCTTCACAGTCCAACTCTCACATCCATACATGACCACGGGAAAAACCATAGCCTTGACTAGACGGAGCTTGGTTGGAAAGTAATGTCTCTGCTTTTTAATATACTATCAAGGTTGGTCATAACTTTCCTTTCAAGGAGTAAGCGTCTTTTAATTTCATGGCTGCAATCAGCATCTGCAGTGATTTTGGAGCCCAAAAAAATAAAGTCTGATACTGTTTCCACTGTTTTTCCATCTATTTCCCATGTATACGAGACAGCAAAAGAGACATAGGTGTATAGAACAGTCTTTGGTACTCTGTGGGAGAGGGTGAAGATGGGATGACGTGGGAGAATGGCATTGTAGCATGCATATTACCATATGTGAAATGAATCACCAGTCCAGATTCGATGCATAATACAGGATGCCTGGGGCTGGTGCACGGGGATGACCTGCAGGGAGGATATGGGATAGAGGGAGGTGGGAGGGGGGTTCAAGAAGGGGAAAACATGTACACGTGGGGTGGATTCATGTCAATGTATGGCAAAACCAACCAATATATTAATGTAAAGTAATTTGCCGCCACTAAAATATTAAAAAAAAAATGGAGACATTGCAGACAATTCTAAAAGAATGGGAGAACAAAAAAAAAAAAAGAAAAGTGGAAAGAAGATGGCTTACAATGGCAAATACCAGTGTTTGCCCCTGCAGACTCTATTGTTGATGAAATTAGACATTTATTATTATAAATGATTTTTACAATGACAAAATGAGAGACATTTAGGGAAGATAGGTATTATAATAATTAATAAAGTTTTGTACTTAAATGTTTGTGAAAGTTTCCTTTTCTGAATTGTGCAAGAGACACTACACTCAACTGTTCTCATGATGTTGGTTAGAATCATAAGGATATACAATCTCTTATGAAGATTTAGCCAGATCAGCTTATCATCTTTTTGTTCTTCAGGAATGCTTGCTGTCTATAAACCAAGAGAAGAACAACTATGGCATTCAATTCAGTTCAGTTCAGTCGTTAGGTCGTGTCCGACTCTCTGCGACCCCATGAAACACAGCACGCCAGGCCTCCCTGTCTACCACCAACTCCTGGAGTACACTCAAACTCATGTCCACAGAGTCGGTGATGCCATCCAGCCATCTCATTCTCTGTCAGTCCCTTCTCCTCCTGCCCCCATCCTTTCCCAGCATCAGAGTCTTTACCAGTGAGTCAACTCGTTGCATGAGGTGGCCAAAGTATTGCAGTTTCAGCTTTAGCATCAGTCCTTCCAATGAACACCCAGGATTGATCTCCTCTAGAATGGACTGGTTGGATCTCCTTGCAGTACAAGGGACTCTCAAGAGTCTTCTCCAACGCCACAGTTCAAAAGCATCAATTCTTAGGTGATCAGCTTTCTTCACAGTCCAACTCTCACATCCATACATGACCACGGGAAAAACCATTGCCTTGACTAGATGGACCTTGGTTGGCAAAGTAATGTCTCTGCTTTTTAATATACTATCTAGGTTGGTCATAACTTTCCTTTCAAGGAGTAAGCGTCTTTTAATTTCATGGCTGCAATCAGCATCTGCAGTGATTTTGGAGCCCAAAAAAATAAAGTCTGACACTGTTTCCACTGTTTCCCCATCTATTTCCCATGAAGTGATGGGACCAGATGCCATGATCTTTGTTTTCTGAATGTTGAGCTTCAAGCCAATCTTTTCACTCTCCTCTTTCACTTTCGTCAAGAGGCTTTTGAGTTCCTCTTCACTTTCTGCCATAAGGGTGGTGTCATCTGCATATCTGAGGTTATTGATATTTCTCCCAGCAATCTTGATTCCAGCTTGTGCTTCTTCCATGTGCGTTCCTCATGATGTACTCTGCATAGAAGTTAAATAAGCAAGGTGACAATACACAGCCTTGACGTACTCCTTTTCCTATTTGGAACCAGTCTGTTTTTCCATGTACTGTTCTGACTGTTGCTTCCTGACCTGCATACAGGTTTCTCAAGAGGCAGGTCAGGTGGTCTGGGATTCCCATCTCTTTCAGAATTTTCCACAGTTTATTGTGATCCACACAGTCAAAGGCTTTGGCATAGTCAATGAAGCAGAAATAGATTTTTTTCTGGAACTCTCTTGCTTTCTCCATGATCCAGCGGATGTTGGCAATTTGATCTCTGGTGCCTCTGCCTTTTCTAAAACCTGCTTGAACATCTAGCAGTTCAGGGTTCACATATTGGTGAAGCCTGACTTGGAGAATTTTGAGCATGACTTTACTAGCGTGTGAGATAAGTGCAATTGTGCGGTAGTTTGAGCATTCTTTGGCATTGCCTTTCTTTGGGATTGGAATGAAGACTGACTTTTTCCATTCCTGTGGCCACTGCTGAGTTTTCCAAATTTGCTGGCATATAGAGTGCAGCACTTTCACAGCATCATCTTTCAAGATTTCAAATAGCTCAACTGGAATTCCATCACCTCCACTAGCTTTGTTCGTAGTGATGCTTTCTAAGGCCCACTTGACTTCACATTCCAAGATATCTGGCTCTAGGTCAGTGATCACGTTATCATGACTATCTTGGTCATTAAGATCTTTTTTGTACAGTTCTTCTGTGTTCAGTTCAGTCGCTCAGTTGTGTCCGACTCTCCGCGACCCCATGAATCACAGCACGCCAGGCCTCCCTGTCCATCACCAACTCCCGGAGTTCACTCAAACTCATGTCCACAGAGTCGGTGATGCCATCCAGCCATCTCATTCTTGGTCGTCCCCTTCTCCTCCCGCCCCCAACCCTTCCCAGCATCAGAGTCTTTTCCAGTGAGTCAACTCATCGCATGAGTTGGTATTGATTCTGCAGCATGCACATTCAGAGTTTCAGCTCTTTTCCTGGAGTGGGTAACATACAAATCTATACCATCATCCACAACACGTAGAGTGAACCCTAGATTTTCCTTTCCAAACTTGGATTTTTTTTTCCATATGTATAACCTTTCACATGTACAAATCATATGAAAAAAGTATCCTTCCCTTCTGATACAGATTCAATTAATCAGTCTTTGAAATATCAGGGTTCAAAGAACCATGCTTTACTTTTTCCTCTTTGATTTTCTTGACCAATTTCTACCACCCACACATGCACTTATAAAATAAATAAAATGTGAATACTTATTTTATATAAATGCTTTTGTATTAATACAAATGCACAGACTTGCAAAAGTGAAACTTCAACTCCCAAGTATAGAGGTAGGATTTATTTCTATGAGTGAGACCATTTCAGGCCAGTTGGGTGGGGAAAATATCTGCAAAACTTAAGAATATTGAAACTCTTAAATAGAAGTGAAGCAAAGAGACAGGCTGGTATTTCTTAATGATGAAAATTTTCTTTGATATTTCACCATAGTCTGAGATATTCCATTGGGAATCGTCCTCAGGAAATAAAATTTCTCTGTAGCTATGGGACCTATTGAAATATAATATGATATTGAGAGACTCACCTCCCTCTCTGGAGCTACAATCTAGTACCATAAATGTTTCAATGAATAGTAATAAAGACAGTTAATGGTTGTGGTGGTGCCTGGAAGACTTCTCCAAATCATAAGAATGAATCTGTGAGTGGTTTTTCAGTCATAAAGGGGCAATTTGCTTCTGTACTGTCTTTTTTTTGGGGGGGGGGAGAAAACAGAACTTGAAATCAGAAGATTTGAATATGACTTGCTCTTCACTTTTTATTTTAGTAAAATTTGTAGCTCTCTGAATGTCAGTGTTCTTTGTTAGAAATTGGGATTCATTACCACTGCTTCACAAGGATTTTGTGAGAATCAAGAGATCATAAAATTATATTATAACAAATAAGAAATATAAACGTATCTTTATTTTAATGTTATTATTTTGCATGAATGTTAGGAAGGCAGAATTAGTAACTCCGCAGATGTTCCTATTGTTCTTTGTAGGAGAGCCAACTCTACCATCTAACAGATGTAGGAACTTGGTCAATTTTCTTAAACTCTTCGTGCCTCAGTTTCCTAGTGTAAACAGGAATTAACCCTACCTGCCTCAGAGAATTGTAGTAAGGACTAAAGGTGTTAATGTACATGAAGTATTCAGTAGTGCCTGGACATATTTCTACTAACATAACTCAGGTTTTGTCTCTTTTAATTAATTAATTTTTATATTTAAAAAATGGATTATAATTACTTTACAAACATGTTGTGTTATTTTCTGCTATATAATGGCATGAATCAGATACATACACATATTCCCTCCCTCTTGAGCCTCCCTCCTACCTTCCCATCCCACACCTGTAGGTCATCACAGAGCACCGACCTGAACTTCCTGTGTTATACAGCAGGTTCCTACTTGCTTTAAAGAGAAATGAAAAACTACACACCAAACACAAAAGCATCCCAAAGAGTTTCTGTCGTTTTAAAGGACTCTTGCTCAGTGGCATTCTGGCCTTTCCCATGGCACGTGTCTGTCTTTTATCAAGATACAGTAAGAATGGTATCAAGTTGTTATTGTGACTTTTATAACTATATTCATAATTCTTACTTTTATAGAGGCAGAGAGATTTATCATATTTAAATCAAAGCCATCTGCTCACTAGGAGAATCACTTGTTAAATCTGTGCCTCTTCAGATACATTTGAGAAAATGAACAAAGTAATAAAGGTAAAGAATTTCAGAAAATATTAAAGGTGCAGGTAGGAAAAAAATTGCATTTAAATTGGGAATGCAATTTCTTCATATCTGAAAGAATATCATCCTACAAATAATCAAACCCTTATGATGAGAACACAACACTTAACAAGACAACTTAGCCATTAATTTTTTCCTATATTGAAATAAAATCTAACTTTTTACTAGTTCCACTTTTGTACACATCATTTGCTATGGATGAGCACATAGCACATCTACATAGTGGCTCTTCAATTATTTGAAGATGAAAATCAGGTCTCAGCTTTTCTAAGTAAAAATTCCTGGGAGCTTTCACAGTAAAAAGGTTAGAAGTTTGACTCTGCAATCAGACATGTGTTTTAATCTCAGATCAGTTATTTTCTAGCTACATGATCAGGTTACCAAAAACTCCTATGCTTTTATGTCTTCTTTCACTTAATAAGGTTGTTTCTGAGACTTAAATTTAAAAATAAAAGAAATTAGCATAACACTTGCAAATACTCAGTCAAAAACTGTTTTAATTAAAGAATTTTCATATGAAATAATTTCACTTAAATGGAATAATTTCAATAAAGTCACTTTATGTATCTATAATGTTCCTTTAAAAGTATTTAGTTTATTAATGCTGTTTTGTAAATTACACTTGCTAGAAGGACACATAAGGTGATAATTAAATAATTGCTTATCCTTTATTAAATAGCTTCTTGGTTTAACATCAGTGCTGACACTTGGAGACCTGTATTCTATTTTGAAGTCCAACATTCTAACACAGATGAGGAACACCTCAAAGGTGACTGAGTTTATTCTGCTGGGCATCCCGCACACAGAGGACCTGGAGACCATGCTCTTTGTTCTGTTTCTGTCCTTCTACATCTTCACACTTATGGGGAACCTGCTCATCCTACTGGCAATTGTCTCCTCCACTCGGCTGCACACTCCTATGTACTTCTTCCTGTGTAAACTGTCTGTGTGTGACATATTTTTTCCCTCTGTGAGTTCCCCCAAGATGCTCTTCTACCTCGCAGGGAAGAGCCGAGCCATCTCCTATGCAGGCTGCGTGTCCCAGCTCTTCTTCTACCACTTCCTGGGTTGTACCGAGTGTTTCCTGTACACAGTAATGGCCTATGACCGCTTTGTTGCCATATGTTACCCTCTGCGCTACGCAATAATCATGAGTCACAAAGTGTGTGCCATCCTGGCCATGGGCACCTCGTTTTTTGGGTGCATTCAGGCCATCTTTCTAACTACACTCACCTTCCAATTGCCCTACTGTGGCCCCAATGAGGTGGACTATTACTTCTGCGATATCCCAGTGATGCTAAAACTGGCTTGTGCAGACACCTCGGCCCTAGAAATGGTGGGGTTCATCAGTGTGGGCCTCATGCCCCTCAGCTGTTTCCTTCTCATCCTCACTTCCTACAGCTGCATCGTTTATGCCATTCTTCAAATCCGATCGACCGAAGGCCAACGGCGTGCCTTCTCCACCTGCAGTGCCCACCTCACTGCCATCCTCTTCTCCTTTATGCCCGTGGTTCTCATCTACTTGCAGCCCACCCCTAACCCCTGGCTTAATGCAACTGTTCAGGTCCTGAATAACCTTGTCACCCCCATGATAAACCCCTTGATCTACAGCTTGAGAAATAAGGAAGTGAAATATTCTCTGAGGAAGGTGCTAGAGGAGATGGCCCTCATTCATGAGAAGTGATAGAAGTCATACCATACTGCTTATGAGAGGACTTTGCACAGATATCATCTCTGCTCCCTTTTACAGATGAAGAGGCTAAGACTAAAAGATATGAAATGAATTGCTCCAGGTCACTAATAAATTATCCTACTCAGGAGGGATAATAGAATATTCTATTATTCCCAGTTGGCAATAAAAATGCCTAGGCCTTCTGTCCCTCCCTCTATATCTTCTTCTACTCCTAATCCTCTCCTGTTCCCTTCTCCCTTGTCCTAGCACTTCCTCATCTTGGCTGACATGATTATATGATTAACCTCTCAAATGCCTGCATCAGATAAGCCCTCATTTGATGGTCTACGGATTGTAGAAAAATGGGAAGGTTTCAACCATATGGCTTTCAGTGGTACTCTGTGACTTCTGAAATGAAAAGAAATTGTGTAAAGGAAAAGGACTTCTGGGTGAGACCTCAGGACCTTTGTCTCCTAATGACTGAATCATGGGTATTAGTGTGTTGTATCACCCACAAAGCCTGTCTGTTGGTCTTTAACATGAAAATAAGCCTTGACTGTGATTTGAAGTTGTAGATGAAAGAGAATGTGAAGAAGGTAGCCAGGGGGAGTCTGTGAAGGGGTGACTAATTCTGTTGTCTTTCAGTATTAGAAATTTTAGTTTGCCTTTATAATCCCAGCACAACCAGAAATCCATGCAAAATCTAAGCTGCTATTGTTCCATGGTTTTGGATTCTTTGCTTACCAGAAAGCTGTGAGTTTAGTGCTGCCCCTCTAACTTTCTTTTTTCCTTTGTCTAATGAGCTCAGCATAAAATATGTGCTATTCTAGTCCAGGCAGAGATTTGAAAGAAAGTAAAGGGTGAGATAAGAGAAGGTGGTGATGGGAAGAGAAAGGAGTGATTGGAAGAGAAGAGAGTGACTGGTGATTGAAAGAGAAGGTGGTAATGTGAAGAGAAAGGGTTGATGGGAAGAGAAGAAGAGGTAGAGGGCAGTCGGCTCTCCTTTTGTTTATTTTCAGGATCAGAGTTCAGTCAGGGATTCTCCCACACTTGAACCAGTCACAACATTGTGTTTAAAAGCTCATATCAGGATGTTGAGGTGATACGTGTTTTTAAAGGGAAGAACATTTCTCCCACTCATTTTTCTTAAACCCTATGCCTTTTATTCTCTCTAACAGAAATGCTCCTTCCAGCGTCTTTAGTAGAACAAATTCATTCTTATCACTGTTAGTTGCTCAATCATGTCCGACTCTTTGTGACCCCATGGACTGTACCCTGCCAGGCTCCTCTGTCCATGGAAAACTCCAGACAAGAATACTGGAATGGGTAGCCATTCTCTTTTCCAGGGGATATTCCTGACCCAAGGATCAAAACTGGGTCTCCTACACTGGAAGCATATTCTTTACCGTCTGAGCCATCAGGGAAGCCCACTATAGACCCAGTTAAAATATTTCCTGTGTGAAACTTTATACTAAGCAAGTCAGGCTCTCATTTCTCTGTTTTAAATCAGACTTAACAAAAACATCCCTCCATGGTGCTAGGATAAGTTTAAGGAAAGCATTTTCCAACACTGAAAGCCAAGTAGGTTCAGGGAAAGTAAGGTGAAAACAAGTTAGTTGGGGATTGACTATATCGAATCAACAGTTCATTTGCTGAATAGAAGAAATTCTGAGTCCCAGATGAGTTAATTTTTTTTTTAATTTGAGGAAGCAGAACCTCAGTAACATATTTGTCAGCTATTCCTTTTATTTAGTTATTTATTTTTTGGCTGTGCTGGTCTTTGTTGCGCCATGGGGTTTTCTTTAGTTGCAGTGAGTAGGGCTTACTCTCCAGTTGGGATGTGTGGGCCTCTCATGGTGATTTCTCTTCTTGTGGGCTTAGTTGCTCCATGGTATGTGGTTGTTTTCCTGGAACAGGGATCAAATCCATGTCTCCTGAATTGGCAGGTGGATTCTTTACCACTGGATCACCAGGGAAGCCCCTGTCAGTTATTTCTAATCTACCAAGTATCTTGAGAGTCAAAAGGGCAGATACATCTTCTGGCTCTTGGGATGAAGCTGGAATGGAACAAGCCCTTGTTCCTTAAAGAGTTTTTATTAAACAGAGAAAATACAGCAGAATTCATGTTTTCTACTCATTCAGTAATAATTTTTGTATCCCACATTCCTACCTTGTTTTCCTAGGTGAGGTGGTTTGCCTTCATTGCCAACTGGAACTCTTCCCAGAACTAGACTTCTCTCTTCTGTTTCAGGACTTTAAGGAGATAAGAGTCCTGATGCTTTTCTCTAGACTCCATTGTTTTCCATTAATTTTACTCTGTGCCTTAACCATGCTTAATTACATCTCTGGAGCCAAACTCTTCTAACTGTATTGCCACCTCTCATCTCAGACATCCATTTGGAAGCTATCAGCTATCACTGTCATTGATCATCTATCTGTTTGAAATGTCTTTGGTTGCTTAGTCCCAGGATTATCTAAAATACCTACTCCAAACCAATAGATTACTCTTAGCCTTTCACTAAAGTTTCCTACCTATTTGTAGCCCTTGTTCTAGTTAAAACAGAGGTATTTAACACAGCTTGTTAAGTGAGGCATGTTAAACATTAAAAGTACAATGTGAGACAGAATTATATCATGATTCAGAAGCAGTTCTATAAAGAAAAGGAACAAAATAAGTTACACTGTTTAGTTTCTGACTATGTGCCAAGAAATTTTCTTAAAAAATTTTATACATTATTAATTGGCTATATTAACATCTCAACATGTTGAATATCACTCACATTTTTCCAGATGTAGGAACTGAACTCCAGAATGGGTAAATAACATCCCTAAAATCATATTGAATCAGAGGAACTGTCATTGAAGGTGTTTGTGTGTGTGTGTGTGTGTTCTTAGTAGCTCAGTCATCTCTTACTCTTTGTGACCCCATTGATTGTATCACGCCAGAATCCTCTGTCCATGGGGATTCTCCAGGAAAGAATACTGGAGTGGGTAGCCATTTCCTTCTCCAGGGGATCTTCCCAACCCAGGGACTGAACCCAGGTCTCCAACATTGCAGGTGGATTCTTTACCATCTAAGCCACCAGGGAAGATAGGATATATCATACCCCAAATTCAAGATATTTTGTGGCTTGTAAGTGAAATATTCAGTTCAGTTCAGTCGCTCAGTCATGTCTGATTCTTTGCGACCCCATGAATCGCAGCACGCCAGGCCTCCCTGTCCATCACCAACTCCCAGAGTGCACTCAAACTCATGTCCATCTAGTCAGTGATGCCATCCAACCATCTCATCCTCTGTCGTCCCCTTCTCCTCCCACCTTCAATCTTCCCCAGCATCAGGGTCTTTTCTAATCAGTCAGTTCTTTGTATCAGGTGGCCAAAGTATTGGAGCTTCAGCTTCAGCATCAGTATTTCCAATGAATATTCAGGACTGATTTCCTTTAGGATGGACTGGTTGGATCTCCTTGTAGTCCAAGGGACTCTCAAGAGTCTTCTGCAACACCACAATTCAAAGGCATCAGTTCTTCGGCTTTCATATGTCTTTAGAGTCCAACTCTCATATCCATACATGACTCCTGGAAAAACCATAGCTTTGACTATATGGGCCTTTGCCATGCCTATATTAATTACTCCACTCTATTTTTATTAAATATAATAATTTTATTAATATTAAATATATTTAATATACTAAATATTTCACTATTTTTCTCAGTTAATTCTTATAATTACTTTGTGAAGTGACAATTGTTACTATTCAACATTTAAATGGTTAAGGTATCAACATTTAAGGCAGTACTTTAAAAAAGAGCATGAGTGAGTGAAGTCGCTCAGTCATGTCCGACTCTTTGCGACCCCGTGGACTGTAGCCCACCAGGCTCCTCTATCCATGGAATTCTCCAGGCAAGAATCCTGGAGTAGGTTGCCATTTCCTTCTCCAGGGGATCTTCCTGACCCAGGGATCAAACCTGGATTTCCCGCATTGCAGACAGATGCCTGAGCCTCTGAGCCACCAGGGAAGCCCAGTGCTCAAAATTAGGAGGTGTAAAGTTAGTTATCATACACAGGTATGTCTAATAATAATTTTGACAACATTCTATAGTGTTCCTTACAAAATAATGGATTTTAAATAAACTGGATAGGAAAACTATCACCTTCCTTTTGTACTGTTTCTTTGAATATTAAGGGATGTCAGGAGAGAACAAGATGGCAGAGGAGTAGGTGGATGTGGAGTACATCTGTCTTCATGGATACATCAGGAATACACCTTCAGACACAGAAGTGCAGGCAAAACACAGCTGAGAGCTGACAGGAGTACTTGACCAGTGGACAAAATATATGGAACCACGCAAAACTCGGTAGAATAAAGAAACTAGGGAGAAAAACAGGAGTGTTAGTAGGATTGGACTTGCCCTTGGTGGGCTGGGGAACTGAAGCAGGGGTCCCATCACCACATTGGGGTAATTGTCTGAGTCAGAGGAGAAACATTTAAGGTTGAGAGAGAAACAGCTGATCTGTGGCAGCCTAAATGGAATAAGAATCAGACAGCCCTTGCTGCAGCCATACATACTCCAAACAGGGATGCAGGTCTCATGGAAGGCACAGTAGCTGGGAGCTGGAGTTTAGGGATTGTGGAGAAATCCCAGGGCGAGCGAGCTGCTGTTGATTGCAGACAGATTGAGGGGATGTGAGGGAGGAGATTGTGGTGGGAAAAGCCTGTGGAGGAGAGCTGGGCAGCCATGGAAGTAAGGGGATACTGCTAAGTCACGAGTAGGGGGTGGAACCATCACTATAACCTCCTCTCCCCATAGGCCAGCATCAGCAGCTAACAATAGAGAAGTTGGCCCATAAAACACCAGACACAGTGAACTACAGAGTAGTACCCCAGCCAGGGGGCCCCTCTTTGTGTCTGATGTGCTAAATAATGGAGAAGAACCCCAGGCAAGAGAGCCCTCTAAGTGCCTGAACGGGCAGAGTTACAGAGGAAGACTGGCCAAAGAAGCCTTCTGATCGCCAGCTACAAGAGGTTTGAAAAAAAGACTCTGATAGGGCTGTAACTCCTGTGGTGGAGGCAGTCCATGTGCCTGCACATTTGGCACCGCCAGGGTTCCCGCAAGCAGCTGAACTATCTTCACACTCAAGTCTCACTGGGGCAGTGCCACCACAGGCAAAAAAAAAAAAAAAAAAAAACCTTGCATCTATGTGCACAGCTTTTGTTTGGTCGTGTCCAGCTTTTTACAACCCTATAGACTGTGGCCTGCCAGGTTTCTCTGTCCAGGAGGTTCTCCAGGCAAGAATACTAATGCATATTGGCCAATACTGGTTGCCATGCCCTTCTAGAGCACTATATTTTCTGCTGCCCTAGCCGCCAACTCCCCTGAGTACCTGGTGCTGCCAGAACCCCTGTGCCCTAAGCAGCTGCACCACCTCCACATCTGGCCTTCACAGGGGCAAACCCAAGTCCTACAGGGCAGCCTCAGGAGCAAACCCCAGCGGACAACCCATGTGCAGAGATGGAAATAAAACAACAATTGAAACCCAGGGGCAGTGTGGCTAAGGAAGAAGACCCAAAACCTTCCCACCAGTTGTACAGGCTTCAGATTAAGTCCACACGATCATCTAGGCAGACTCTGTGTCTGAATATATAAAAGGTCATTGAAAGCTCCCACAAAAGAAAACACACTAGTTCTGATAGCTGTGGACACTGGAGGCAAGAACACATAGGAGTAGGACCAGATTAGTATTTGAGCCGCCCCAGAGCAGGTCCAGAGGTCAGCACAGTGTTAGAGGGCATTCTAGGGAGGTAAGGTGAACTGTGATTCCCAGTGAGGGAAAGGACTCTGACAGTAGTGACTCAAGAAAAACATTTATTATTCTTATGTGTTGACTTGTTCTCTAGATTTTTTTGAATTTCTTCTTTTTCTTCTTTCTTTTTTTTTTCCTTTTTATCCCCCTCTGTTGCAGTTATCAACTTTATTGGTATTATGACACTATGAAATGCGATTGTTTTTGAGCTTTCTTTTTTTCTTCTCAGTCACTTTTTTTTTTTTTTATTGTTATAAACCTCTGCCTCTAAGATGGGTTTTTGCAGTTCTGTGGACTTTTTCTTTTTCTTTCTTTTCTCTTTTCTTAATTTTAATCTTTAACTATAAATTTATTATAATTTCTTTGATGTTTATTCTTTTGTTTGCTTTTCCTACTGTACTATTCCCCTTGCAGTTAATCTTTAACGTATAAAAATCTTCTTTTCTATCTATCTGTGAATATCTATTATTTCCTTTTTTTTCTTTCTTTCCTTTCCTCTCAACATATATGTTACTTTTATTTTCATTGTTGTATTCCCCAACCGGAATCTTGCTTTACTTTTGTTTTCCAGTTTGTGCTTTAGTTAATTTTGTTTTGGTAGATATGATGTTCAGTTTCCTTTGTTCACTGGGTCAATCTATTGCACTTTATTTTTGTAGGACTGTCTCAATTTTGTTTACGGGTGTATATGCATATGTGTATATTCAGTCACACTTTTTATTGTTTTTATAAATCTCTGAGAAGGAACTGGCAACCCACTCCAGCCTCTTGCCTGGAGAATCCCAGGGACAGGGGAGCCTGGTGGGCTTCTGTCTATGGGGTCACACAGAGTCGGACACAACTAAAGTGACTTAGTAGCAGCAGCAGCAGCAGCCTCTACACTGGGCATTTGCAGTTCTGTGGAGTTTTCCTTTTTTTTTTTTTTTTCTATCTTCTCCCTACTTACACTTATTTTTTTCTCTTTTTTAAAACTTTAATTTTTAATTTTTTTAAACCTATCGTGTTTTTTCTACATTTATTCCTTTGTTTGCCTTTCTGTTATTTTCCCCTTGCAGTTAAAATTTTATATATATAAATCTTATTCATCTGTCTTTAACATTGCATATCTATTCTTTCTTTGTTTTCTTTCCTCGCAACATATTTGTTAGTTTTGTTCCCATTACTTTATTCCACACTTGACACATTGCTTTAGTTTTGTTTTTCAGTATGTGATTTAGTTAGCTTTGTTCTTAACCGGTAAATATAATTTTTTATTTCTTTGGTTCACCGGGTCAATCTACAGTACTTTATTTTTGCTGGACTGATTTGATTTTGCTCATTGGTATATATGTATATGAGTATATTTCATTATTTTGATTATTACTTGCCTCATTTTGTTACTGCCATTTGTCTGGAGTTCATCTTTGGTTTATCATTTTAGGGTATTTGTTTTATCTAACTTACTGTCATAACAAACCATTTTTGGAATCTTCGTTCCTGGCCAGAGATCAAGCCCTGAGCCTTTGGAGTGGGAGCACTGACTCTAAGACCCTAGACTACCAGAGCACTAACACTAGGGAGAATCAAATAGTGAGAACTCACACCAAGGAAACCACTTGAATAAAAGACCCAGCATCACTCAAACACCAGTAGCACAGTGTGCAGGACTCCTCATCTAAACAACAGACAAAACAAAAGTACAAACCCAGTCATCAGAAGACAAATTTACTACCTCACTCAGCCTTTCCCATCAGAAGAAAAACAAACACACAAGAAAACCTCAGCACAAATCTCACCCTATATGAAACTTACACAAACCACTGGATCAACTTTAGAAAGGCAGAAACCAAAAGGAAAAAAGTATTCAACCTTGAAGCCTGGGAAAAGGAGACCTCAAACACAATAAGTTAAAAAAAAATATGAAAAGTCAGAGAAACAATACACAAATGAAGGAACAAATTAGAAATACAGAAGTCCAAATAAATGAAGAGGAAATATGCAAACTAACTGACAAAAAATCAGAATAATGATGGTAAAGATGATGAAAAACCTAGAAAACAGAATGGAGAAAATGCAAGAATCAATTAACAAAGGCCCAGAAGAATTAGAGAATAAACATATGCACACAAACACCACAATTGCTGAAATTAAAAATACTATAGAAAGAATAGCAGAATATCTGAAGCGGAAGAACGAATCAGTGAGCTGGAAGATAAAAGGTGGAAATAACTTCTGAAGAGGAGAATAAAGTGAAAAGAATGAAAAGATCTGAGGATAGTCTCAGAGACCTCTGGAACAATATCAAACACAACAATATTGGAATTATAGGGGTCCCAGAAGAAGAAGAGAAAAAGAAAGGATATGACAATATTTCTGAAGAAATTATAGTTGAAAATTTCCCCAACATGGAAAAGGAAATAGTCTATCAAGACCAACAGGCACAAAAGTCCCATATAGGATAAACCCAAGGACAAACACACCACACACATGCTAATCAAACTAACAGAGGCTAAACACAAAGAAAGAATATTTTTTTAAAAAGCAAGAGAAAGGCAACAAGTAACATACAAGGAAATCCCATATGCTTAACACCTGATCTTTCAACAGAAATGCTACAGGCCGGAAGGGAATGGCAGGATATATTTAAAGTGATGAAAGGAGGAAATCCAGAACCAAGATTACTATACTCTGCAAGGATCTCATTCAACACTGATGGAGAAATCAAAAGCTTTTCAGATAAGAATAAGTTAAGAGAATTCAGTACCACCAAACCAGCTTCACAACAAATGTTAAAGGGGAATTATACAGTTAAGAAACACGAGAGAAGAAGAAAGGTCTATAAAATCAACCCAAACAATTAAGAAAATGGCAATAGGAAAATATATATCAAGAATTACTTTAAATATAAATGGATTAAATGTTCCAACCAAAAGACACAGACTGGCTGAATGGATATAAAAACAAGACCCATATATATGCTGTCTACAAGAAACCCAAATCCGACCTAAAGACACATTTAGACTGAGAGTGAGAAGATTGAAAAATATATTCCATTCAAATGGAAAGCAAAAGAAAGCTGGAGTAGCAATTCTTATATCAAACAAAATAAACTTTAAAATAAAGAAGATTACAAGAGATAAGGAAAAATACTACATAATGATCAAGGGATCAATCCAAGAGGAAGACATAACAATTGTAAATATCTATGCACCCAACTTAGGAGCACCTCAATACATAAGACAAACACTAACAGACATAAAAGTAGAAGCTGACAGAAACACGATAATAGTAGGAGAATTTAACATCCCACTCCCACCAAGGACAGATCATAAAAACTGAAAATTGATAAGAAAATGCAAGTCTTAAATGATACATTAGACGAGATGGATCTCATTGAAATCTTCAGGACATTCCATCCAAATGCAGAAGAATACACATTTTCTCAAGTGCACATAGAACATTCTCCAGGATAGAACACATCTTGGGTCACAAATCAAGCCTCAGTAAATTTAAGAAAATTGAAATCATATCAAGCATCTTCCCTGAACACAACACTATGAGACTAAATATGAATAACAAGAAAAAAAAAACTGTAAATAAATCAAAAGGGAAATCAAAAAATTTCTAGAAAAAAATGACAAAACATGACAACTCAAAACCCATCAGTTTAGTTCAGTTCAGTCGCTCAGTCATGTCTGACTCTTTGTGAGCTCATAGACTGCAGCACACCAGGCTTCCATGCCCATCACCAACTCCTGGAACTTATTCAAACTCATGTCCATAGAGTCATTGATCCATAAACCATCTCATCCTGTCTTCCCTTTCTCCTCCCACCTTCAATCATTCCCAGCATCAGGGTCTATTCTAATGAGTTGGCTCTTCACATCAGGTGGCCAAAGTATTGGAGTTTCAGCTTCAGCATCAGTCCATCCAATGAATATTCAGGACTGATTTCCTTTAGGATGGATTCGTTTGACCTCCTTGCAATCCAAGGGACACTCAAGAGTCTTCTCCAACACCACTGTTGTATAGTATCAACTCTTAAGTGCTCAGCCTTCTTTATAGTCCAACTCTCAAAAATTTGGGGATGCAACAAAAGCAGTTCTAAGAGGGAAGTTTATAGGAATACAATCCTACCTCAAGAAACAAGAAAAACATCGACTAGAAAATGAAACTTTACATCTAAAACAACTTGAAAAAGAATAACAAAAAAACCCCATAATTAGTAGAAGGAAAGAAATCGTAAAGATCAGAGGAGAAATAAATGAATAATAAATGAAAGAAAGAATATTGAAGATCAATAAAACTAAAAGCTGGTTATTTGAGAAGTTAAACAAAATTGACAAATCTTTAACCAGACTCATCAAGAAAAAAGAGAGAAGAATCAAATCAACAAAATTCTAAATGAAAAAGGAGAGGTTACAAGAGACAATGCAAAAATACAAAGGATTATGAGAGATTATTATGAACAACTATATGACCAAAAAAATGGGTAGCCTGGAAGAAATGAACAGATTCTTAGAAAAATTCAATCTTCAGAGATTGAACCAGGAAGAAATAGAAATTATTAACAACCTAACTACAAGCACTGAAATTGAAGCTGTGATAAAAAAATCTCCCAAAAAACAAAAGTCCAGGACCAGATGGTTTCATAGGAGAATTCTAGCAAACACTTAGAGAAGAGTTAATGCCTATCCTTCTAAAACTCTTCTATGAGGCCACCATCACCCTGACACCAAAACCAGACAAGGACAACACAAAAAAGAACTACAGGCCAATGTCACTGATGAACATAGATGCAAAATTCCTCAACAAAAATCTAGCAAACAGAATTCAGCAACACATCAAAAGGCTCATACACCATGATCAGGTTGGGTTTATTCCAGGGATGTAATGATTCTTCAATAAATGCAAATAAATCAATTTAATACACCATATTAACAAACTGAAAGATAAAAACCATATGATAATCTCAATAGATTCAGAAAAAGCCTTTGACAACATATGGCACCATTTATGATTAAAACTGGTCAAAAAATGGGTATAGAAGGAACTTGCCTCACCATATTAAAGGCCATATTGATAAGCCGACAGCAAATATCATTCTCAATGGTGAAAAACTGAAAGGATTCCCCTTCAGATCAGGAGCAAGACAAGGGTACCCACTTTCACCACTCTTATTCAACATAATTCTGGAAGTCCTAGCTACAGCAATAAGAGAAGAAAAAGAAATAAAAGGAATTCAGATTGGAAAAGAAGTAAAGCTCTCACTGTTTGGAGATGACATGATACTGTATTTAGAAAACCCTAAAGATAGTTTCAGAAAATCACTTGAGCTAATCAGCGAATTTAGCAAAGTTGCAGGATACAAAATCAATACACAGAAATCACTTGCATTTCTATATACTAATAATGAAAAATCAGAAAGAGAAATTAAGGAATCAATCCCATTCATCATTGCAACAAAAAGAATAAAATATCTAGGAATAAACTTGCTTAAAGATACAAAAGAGCTGTACACAGAAAATTAAAAAACAGTAATGAAATAAATAAAAAATGACATAAACAGATGGAGAAATAATCCATGTTCCTGGGTAGGAAGAATCAATATTGTGAAAATGACTATACTACCAAATGCAATCTACAGATTAAATGCAATCCCTATCAAATTATCAATGACACTTTTCACAGAACTAGAAAAAATTTTCACAATTCGTATTGAAACACAAAAGACCAAAATAGCCAAAGCAATCTGGAGAAAAAAGAATAAAGCAGGAAGAATCAACCTTCCTGACTTCAGATTATACCACAAAGCTACAGTCATCAAGACAGGATGGTGCTGGCACAAAAACAGAAATATAGACCAATAGAACAAGATAGAAAGTCAAGAAAAAAAGCCATGCACCTATGGGTACCTTATTTTTTTACAAAGGAGGCAAGACTCTACAATGGGGCAAACACAATCTCTTCAACAAATGGTGCTGAGGAAACTGGACAGCTACGTATAAAGAATGAAATTAGAACATATCATACACAAAATTAAACTCAAAATGGATTACAGACCTAAAAGTAAGACTAGAACGTATAAAACTCTTAGAGGAAAACATAGGCAGAACACTTGATGATATCAGTCAAAGTCAGGTCCTTTAAGACCCACCTCCTAGAGTAATGGAAATAAAAACAAAACTAAGCAAGTGGGACCTGATTAAACTTAAAAGCTTTTGTACAGCAAAGAAAACTACAAGCAAGGTGAGAAGACAATCCTCAGAATGGGAGAAAATAAAAACAAATGAACCTACTGATGAAGGATTACTTTCCAAAATACTCAATATCAGAAAAACAAACAACCCAATCAAAAAGTGGGAGAAGGACCCAAACAGACATCTCTCAGAAGAAGACATACAGATGGCTAACAAACACATGAAAAGATGCTAAGAATTGCTCATTATTCAGTTCAGTTCAGTTCAGTCGCTCAGTCGTGTCCGACTCAGAGGATACAAATCAAAACTACACTGAGATATCACCTCTCACTGGTCAGAATGACCATCATCAAAAAGTCTACAAATAAATGCTTGAACGGCTTAGAGAAAAGGGAACACTCTTGCACTGTTGGTGGGAATGTAAACTGATAACAGCTACTGTGGAAGACGGTATGGATAGTTCTTAAAAAACTAGGAATGAAACAATCATATGACCCAGCACTCCCACTGCTAGGCATATACCTTGAGGAAACCAAAACTGAAAAATACACATATACCGCATTGTTCATTGCAGCACTATTTACAATAGCTAGAACATGGAAGCAATCTAGATGTCCATCAATAGATGAGTGGATAAAGAAGTTGTGGTACATATACACAATGGAACATTCAGTTCAGTTCAATTCAGTCGCTCAGTCGTGTCCGACTCTCTGCGACCCCATGAATCACAGCACGCCAGGCCTCCCTGTCCATCATCAACTCCCGGAGTTCACTCAAACTCATGTTCACAGAGTCAGTGATGCCATCCAGCCATCTCATTCTCTGTCGTACCCTTCTCCTCCCGCCCTCAACCTTTCCTAGCATCAGAGTCTTTTCCAGTGAGTCAACTCGTCGCATGAGGTGGCCAAAGTATTGCAGTTTAATGGAACATTACTCAGCCAGAAAAAGGAATGTCTTTGAGTCAGTTCTAATGAGGTGAATGAACTTAGAACCTATTATACAGAGTGAAGTAAGTCAGAAAGAGAAAGATAAATACCGTATTCTAACACATATATATTGAATCTAGAAAAACGGTACTGAAGAATTCGTTTATAGGGCAGCAGTGGAGAAGCAGACATAGAGAATAGACTTATTGACATGGGCAGAGGGGAGGAGAGGGTGAGCTATATGGAAAGAGTAATATGGAAACTTACATTACCATATGTACCATAGATAGCCAACGGAAATTCGCTCTATGACTCAGGAAACTCAAACAGGAGCTCTGTATCAACCTAGAGTGATGGGGTGAGGAGGGAGATGGAAGGGAGGTTCAAAAGGGAAGGGATTTATGTACACCTATAGCTGATTCATGTTGAGGTTTGACAGAAAACAACAAAGTTCTGTAAAGCAATTATCCTTCAATTGAAAAAAAAAGATGTATAACCAAAAAAAAAAAAAGGTCATATGCTTATTATTAAAGACAAAGGTCATATTTAGAAGACATGAATAGTAAAATACATACAAAAAATGTAATAATTAAAAACTGCATCGATGACATCATATGGCACTTTAGTGACCATGTCAGTGATATTACACAGAATCAAAGGAAAAAGATGTATCAATTTATGAATGAATAACTGCTACAGAACTTGTAGCACTTGCTCAACCTCTTTAAACCACTAGAAAGGTGAAAACCACACTTTTGATATACTAATAGGAATCACAAGTCTATGACAAATGCAAGGAAAAAAAAACAACTAGATGAACAAATTAGCCTTGTGATCACCCTGGCTTTTTCCTTTTGTGGAATTTTTGGATGTGGCACAGGAAAGGTGACTAAAAACTTGCATAGAAGTCTTGCTAAACTAATGATACATAATTCATATTTCAGAGATATTAGAATGGGTAGGGTTTATGGGGTGGAACATAGAGAGGAAGGAGGTATTCAGAGAAAGCTCTCCAGAAATCAGTACAGGGTCCTCTTGAATTAATGCCTAACTACTAATTTGTGAAATTCTCCAAGATAAGGCAAAGTAAAATGCTGGAGCAATCATAACCGGTGAGAAGCTATAAGCAAAAATATTTCAATTACTCAGAACTGAAATTATTCAAGTTCTGACCTTCCCAATAGGGGTGATATGGAACGTTTGGTAGAGATCCAAGAGCGGTCACATTCAGAATTGGGGCTGAATTAGCCCCCAAGGAAAACTACTCCAGACACATAGTAAAGAAGCCTGAAACCAAGCCTTTGATTAATCAAGATGATCCAAAAGTTACATAGCTACCTGTAAGAACAAGCTCCAACCCCCTAAAGAAGTATACTAAAGTGCAGCACTCCATAAGAGCCCTAGAGCTAAGAACCATTTAATAGTTCCACCATCAAGAGTAGAAAACCTCTGTGTTACAAAGAGCATTGAATAGGGTATGAAGATTTTGTCTCAGTGGTGGAGCAAAACTATCAGTTGATTAAAGGCTGATCAGGTCAAATAAAACTTAATAGTAAGCCTTGAAAGAAGCAAGCTTTCCCAAATAACTGCATCATAGAATCAAAAATATCCAGATACATAAATTGAAACATAAGGCCCATAATTAAGGTAAAAATAAATTAATATATAAAGACCCAGAAGAGTGACAAGTGCTGCAATTAGTAGACAAGGACATAAAAGAAATTCTTTTAACTACATATAATATGTTCAAAAGATAAAAGTACTCATAAGCATCATGAGAAATATGGATGATAAAAAAAATCACCTAAGCCCAAGTTCTAAAGACACAGTCGCCATGGAGGTCTGGATCTCATGCCAGGCAGGAGTGCTCTTCCTCAAGTCTCTGTGACATCCTAGATTGAATATTCCTCCTTATATCTACTATTCCTATATTCTTTGGAATTGTCTTATGTTCTAATGAGCTAAATTCCTGTTACTCTAATTCTCAATTTAAAATGTTTATATTAAAATTTCCATATTCAAATCATTGTGTGGTTTCTATCTCTTGACTAATACATTTTCCACCTAATGTCAAGAACAAAGCAAAGATGTTTGTTCTGACCATTTTTATTCAGTATTGAGTTAAGGATTCCACCCAGAGCAAAAAGTCAAGGAAAAGAAATAAAAGCATCCATCTTGAAGGAGGAAATAATGTTCAGTATTTTCTGACTATATGAGCATTTTTGTGATAAATTCTAGGGAATCTACCAAGAAACTAATAAAATTAAAAAGCAAATTTAACAAATTTCAGTTCTGTATATATAACAACAATCCCACAGAGCACAGATGTGTATGGCGGTGGGTGGAGATATTGACCAATAATATTTTACTGCTTCTAAATTTTATGTGAAATAATACATTAGTAACCATAAGAAGATTGTGAAATTTAAAGATGTACCTACCATTATTAAGGGTAAAAATTTGCTCATACCCCTTTGTAGTCAATCCCCAAACACTCCATCCCAGGTAAGAATTAATCTTTTTTCTCACCGTATATTTGTTTTGCCTTTTTGATAGTTTTATATGAATGGGATCTATAATGCAAACTCTTTGGTGTCTAGACTTTTTCACTTAACATAATGCTTTTGATATTCATCCTTGTTCTGATGTGTATTTGAATTCATGTCTTTTTTACTGTTGAAATATGCTATCTCATGGAAATGCAATTTATTTACTCACTTATTGGTGAATATTTCACTTGTTTCCAGCTTTTTACTGTTTTAAATGAAATAGTCATGAATGTGCATGTACATCTTTGTTGAGACATGTTTTCATTTTTGAGGGTAAATATATTGCTGTATCTTATGAAAATGTGTATTCAACTTTAGAAGAAGCAGATCAACACCATTTCAGTAAGAAAACTCAGGAAAATGTCCTTGTTTCTTAAAATTACCATCATGATGACCTTTAGTGAGAAATTTAAAGTAACTTTTGTTACCATTTACATCATCCTACAAGATCTCTTTGAATTAAGAAATCTCTTTGAAAAGAATTTTTGGTTAATTAATCTCAAAGGTCCTCATTCACCAGTCATGTAAAGATCAGACTCTCTGCTCTCATTATAATATCTGATTATTTTACCTCCCTTTCTTCAACTGAGAATTTTGTAATGAGGCAAAGTAGATTGATCACCTTGGGAACTAGATGAAGCTATTTAGAAATTTTGTTAAAACGATGAGGTGCTGAACTCTCTCTTATAGTATTCCAAGGCAAAACTGAGCAGCACTGCAAAACATGCACGTTTAATGACTACACACACAGATGCTATTTAGACTGATTTCTCTAGTACCTCCCAAATGAAACTGATTCCTCTTAAGTTACTGCATTAAAAGGGAAAAGCAAAATCTTGTAGCATCAACCTTTCTCATGGTGTTAGTAATAAATATGTCTTACACGAGTTTCAAACAGCTGTTATTGATTCTAAGATGCAACAGTGAAAAATAATTGTTTGATGCCAGGGCTTCAAATGGCTGCATGTTCTGGATATGTAATCCACTGGAAAAAAAAAAACAGTAAAATATGCAAATCACATTCTATCGTGCAATCCCTGTGCTCAGAGCAGACTTTGCCCTGTGCATAATGAAAGGTGGAATTCTTAAACAAGTTCAACTAAGCAACATGGCAGGGTAAACTATTTGAGCCTCACAATGAATTTCAAGAGAGAATATAGAGGGCTACATTGACCAAATCGGGCAATGCATTTATCTTAATTTACCAGATGCAGGCTCATTCTTTCCATTTGTATATGTGGTGCAGATATAGCTCAGATCATTCTTAATCCCATGAAACTCACAATTCAAGCATATATTATGTGTTTGGAGCTTCCCTGGTGGCTCATTTAGTAAAGAATCTGCCTTCAATGCAAAAGAATGAGATTCTATCCCTGGGTCAGGAAGGTCGCCTGGAGAAGGGCATGGCAGCCCACTCCTGTTTTCTTGCCTGGAGAATCCCATGGATCGAGGCGCCTGCTGGGCTACAGTCCATGGGGTAGCATAGAACTGGACATGACTTAGTCACTGAAGAACAGCAAATAAATGCTTATGTATTCTTCAGATGAATAAGAATTCAGAATTCTACAGGGATTAGGCCTATAAATCTTGTAGTGTCTTTGTCTGGCTTTAATATCACAGTAATGCTGGCTGCATGAAATGAATTGTATGTTTAAAGAATTTATTCATTTCTTATAGACTATTCATTCTTTTGGTGTGCAAATGTTCATGTAAGTTTACTAACTTTTCATTTCTGTGCATCAGCTTTATTGTTGCTTTTCATTTCTGATTTTATCTGAGTCCTCTTATTTGCTTATTGCTGAAGGCTTGTCAATTTGTCAGTTTTCAAAAAGATCTTAGTTTCATTATTTTTTATTCACTAATTGACATATGTGTGATCTAATCTTTACTATTTCCTGCCTTCTAATTTGGGGCCTCAGTTGTTCTTTTTCTAGTTACTTTAAGTAAAGGTCAGTGGTTGAATTCAGTCTCTCTTCTTTTTAAATATAAAGACTTCTTTTTTATTACAACTATTGAGTTCTGCAAAAAATCTGTTGATATTTAAATGGAAATTCCATCATATAGGGCTTCCCTGGTGGCTCAATTTGTAAAGAATCTTCCTGCAGTGCAGGAGACCCATGTTCCATCCCTGGGATGGGAAGAGCCCCTGGAGAAGGGAATGGGTATCCACTCGAGTATTCTTGGATGGAGAATCTCATGGACAGAGGAGCCTAGCAGGCTACAGTTCATGGGTCGCAAAAAGTCAGACACAACTGAGTGACTAACACTTTCACTTTTTCCATCATATAAGTTGAATTTCTTTTGCTGCTTTGAAAATCATCTTTGACTTATGATAATTTGATAACAATGTAATTGTGTGGATTTCTTTGTAGCTTTTTCATTTTATTGTTCAGTCATTGTTATTGTTCAGTCACTCAGTCATGTCAAACTCTTTGCAACCCCACCAACTGCACCATGCCAGGCTTCCCTGTCCTTTACCATCTCCTTGGACAGGGAGGCCTGGCATGCTGTGATTCATGGGGTCGCGGAGAGTCGGACATGACTGAGCGACTGAACTGAACTGAACTGAACTGAAAGTTGCTCATGTCCATTGACTCAGTGATGCTGTCCAACCATCTATCTCATCCTCAGTCATCCCCTTCTCCTCCTGCCTTTAGTCTTTTCCAGCATCAGGGTCTTTTCTTATGATGGACAGGGAGGCCTGGCATTCTGCAGTCCATGGGGTTGCAAAGAGTATAGCAAAGGGTCGGACATGACTGAGCGACTAAAACTGACTGACTGGTACTATTAATATGTATAAATGTACTATTAATATGTACATTTATTATTTATTATTTAATATGTACTATTAATATGTATAACTAATAAAAATCTACTGTGTAGCTCAGGGAACTCTACTCAGTGCTCTATAGTGACCTAAATGGGAAAGAAATCCAAAAAAGAGGGAATATCTGTACATATATATATATATATATTATATAGCTTTGCTGAACAGTAAAAACTAACACAACATTGCAAAGTCACTATACCCCAATACAACTAATTTTTTTTTTCAAAAGGAACACAATACACACAATAATGGGTATACATTACCTTTATAGGAAGAAAAAACAGATGTGTGTTTCTTATTTATTCTAGATTTTTCATCTTGGTGTGAGTGATAAAATTATTTTAAATGTTTGAGGGACTTAGGTTTGTAAACATTCGTGTCTCCAGATTTGTATATTTTGAGAGTCATTGGAAGTATTGAGCATTATCAGCATTGAAGTCTCTTTATTCCAAAGGGTGTATCTTTGGCAAGTGTTTCTGAGACCAAGAGGAAACAAAGCAGAGCTAAGGAGGTGAAAGGACTCTTTATCTATCTTCTACTGACCTGAGAACAATGTTTCAAGGTACATGAGAAGTAAGATTTTTTTGTCTAATATTCTTTCCAATATTTAATATGTTATCTGGGTTTGTATCTAAGCTTTTATTTTTTATCTTGTGGAGACTTCTGTGGGCTGGTGTACAAGAAGATGAGGACAAGTAATAAATACATCAACTAGAAGCACTACAGGGAACTGAAAGCTCAGAGTCATATGGAAATCCCATCGATGCTTTCTGCACCAGAGGTAGGTGAACTCAGATTGGAAACACTCCTGCAGGAGGTTGTAACCCAAGTTAGGAGGAAGAGACAAGATGAGATTAATAAGAGAGAAGGGTAGACATAACCAAGTGGAAAGAATAGTAGGGCCAGTCTCCTTCTGGATAAAGCACAAACATTGCACAAGGTTAGCAGCATTGTTAATCACCAACCGTCCTCTATTAGATTGGGTACAACTGCCATGAATAAAACTGGACACTTATCTTGATACTGCTCAGAGACTGAAGTTCTTTGGCACTGCTTGCTTTGCTTAGGAAACAGGTTCTTGTAATCACCCAGAAAGAATAAACACCCTTCGACTGGCTGACATGCACATTTATATATCAATGACTGAATTATTTGACTTGGCTAAAGGTAAAACATCAAAATTCATCTGACAGTACAAACTCTTGTAAAAAAACCTCATGATATTCAGTTTCTTAGTGTTAAAAAGCAAGAGGGTGGCACGTTATTCAATGTTTATTTGTAGCTTGTTAAACATCATTAGATATATTTACAGGTCCCCCAAGACCCACTGAGCCTAGAGATTATCAGAGTGCTCAATTCAGTTCAGTTGCTCAGTTGTGTCCGACTCTTTGCGACCCCGTGAATCACAGCACGCCAGGCCTCCCTGTCCATTACCAACTCCCGGAGTTCACTCAAACTCATGTCCATCGAGATGGTGATGCCAGTATTTAATGATTCATTTTTTCAAAAATAATCATATCATCCCCTGTACCTGCCTATTTCTATATTTCCCAAGAGTAGTAAAGATCCCAAAATAAGCTTCTTATTTTATATTTTCATGTCACCTATGAAGATTCTGAAACACAGTGAAATAAGATCAGTGATTACTGAAAGGCAGTTGCTGGTTCTTGACTATGATTTCATCAGTCAGTAGGAGGAAATTAATAAAATATATTATTCCTTACAGCTAAATACATTCAATGTAAGACTTTCCTTTATTTTTCTTTTTAAATATTGTAATAAAATATACATATGTACTATTTTGACCACTTTAAAGTGTAGAGTTCTGTGCCATAAAGTACATTCACATTGCTGTTCAGTCATCATCACCATCATCCCCAGAAATTGAAACTATACTCATTAAACAATAATTCCCCATTCTTCCTCTCTCCAGGTCCTGGTAACCATGCTTCTTTCAATCTCTATGGATTTGACTACACTAGATACTACATATAAGCAAAATCATAATGTTTTTCTCCTTTTGTGTTCAGCTTATTTCACTAAGCATAATAATCTCAAGGTTCATGCATGTTATGATGAGAGTCATA